>NW_026727763.1:0-28884 GCF_029784015.1 Lycium ferocissimum
CGTATTTCTTGCTTTACAATAATGCAGACATATTCCGTACCGATTCCCTTTCTTCTGGGGCCGGCGTTCACGTTCGGGCAGTACGCACGCTTAGCTTGGTGATCCACCCCCTAGGACACCTATTCTCGCTCGGGGAGTGCTCCTTCATGGGAGCCTATATTTTAGGCATATACTTTTCTGTTGCATGTGTATATATTCATTCAGGGGTACGACGGGGCCCTGTCCCGTCATATGATTTTGTTACTCTGTTTAGAGGTCTGTAGACATGTATGTGGGTTATGGTTGTTCCTATACAGATATGTTCGTACGATGTATGTTTGGGCGATCTTACCCGCCATGGTAGCCTTGTCGGCTGCATATGCTTATTCTGATATGACATGTACATTACGACAGCCTCGCCGGCTTTTGATGACATATGTTGGCTATTATGCGTTAATCTGAGACTTTATGTGATTATTTATATTTCTGCAAGTTTAGTGTGCTAATTTTGAGTATCAGGGACGTATGAGTGTCCAATTCGGACACTAGTCATGGCCTACGAGGTTGGGTCGTGACAACGAGGAGCTTTATAATACCGTTACATTTTCGGAAATATTGCTCCTACCTAATCCCTTTCTTAATTTCAAATTATATTCTGTTCGCCCCTATTTGTTCTCATGTTCTTATCATGCCCGTCGTTTCCTAGCCCTCCCCTATTTCGTTTGTTCGTCTCTCTATAATCTGGTCTTTCACTGTTCTATCACTGATATTACTCATGTTCGCGGCTACACCCGTTATCGCCTATTACTGCCTTTGTTATCTCACCCGCTTTTATTTCCATCTTCCCCCTTTTTTTTTGTACTCGCTATTATTTCCGCTATCTCGTAATTTCTATTCCGTACTTTCCCCATAGAAGAACTTCTTAAATTCCTCCTTCTTCCTCTTTTTTTTTTTTTTTTTTTTTCGATCACTAGCTCACCTTCATTCTTTAGTCACACGGATCACGTCATATCCCTTAGTCGCCTCCTCGCTAGGCTTGGTTCATTTCCATAACAATCCTTATTATATTCACATAATATCCTGTTCGTAATCAACCTTATCGTGTCACACTTCTTAACTTTTGCTCCTTCTAGTGACTTTTATCCCTAATATCCCACAAATTGTCCTATCTATACATTCATATCCATCACTATTCTTCTCCCCTTTACTCTTGTCTCAATCATACTATTATTTCTGCTAACTATAATCTCATCATAATTTATCCCTGCTTATCAATTCAGTTGGTACCTTAATATAACACTCTATCAAGATTTGTCAATCTCTCCTAACTCACCTCTTAACGTCACAAGCCCCTTTCCAAATTCTCTTTACCATATCCCGGTTACCTCCGATTACCATTACCGCCAATTCGGTAGCTAACTTTATTTTTTTTTCAAGGTCAACCGTACTTGCAACTTAGTCAAATTCTGTCTTTACTTATTAACACGACCTTTCGAGGCATATTACAAATCCATACCTCATTCTTGTTTTCTTTTTACGGAAAAATTTCGGCGGTAGTTTCCTCTATATTTCTTACTCTCTCAAAACACGTACGGGAAATACCAACAATGCCTCACGGGGCCAACATATTTATGTATATACACGTCATATCACAGCCACACAGGGCTCCCAGTATCGACAATAGTATGAAAATGGTGAATTTACCTCGCATGTCCATCTTGGACTGCACCTGTTACGCTTTTCTGTTTACTTTTCCTTTCTAAAATTTTTGACTTTACATTTCGATGCTTTGTTCGACATATACCTCTCGTGTCGTTGCTTACCTGCGTGCTTTGTAACCTCCGGTATCGTCAATCGCTTCCTTGTTGGTGTCTGTACTGCTTTGAAATCAAATGTTAGTACGAGGAATTTCATTTCCTATGACTTGGCTCTATCGCACGATCTAAGATAGAAAAGGGTCACGATTCCCTAAATGCCCCATGACCTCACATTTATAAGTGTGGCCGGCACATCACACCATAAACGGGGACTGCGCCGGACACGGTCGTAGACAATCCGAGGACGAACCGCTCTGATACCACTTTTTGTCACGACCAACCCCGTGGCCGCGACTAGTGCGTATCTGGGCACCCGTACACACCCATTAATCAGAAATAGCGTACAAATAGCTTATACCGTGTACAAATAACAAATATTTACAGAAAAGTGGAACGTCGCCCCGAAGCTATCACAAATATATAGATATACATATCGCTGTCATAACCCAGCGGATAATATCGCAAATAAGCCGTTGAGGCTGGCATAGTATAAGGGGACGTCCAAGTCACAAATCACATAGACACGACTGAACAGAGAATACCCATAACCCACACATATATGTCTACAGACCTCTAAGAGTCATAACAAAATCATATGACGGGACGGGGGCCCCCGTACCCCGTGAATAAACATATACATATGCATAATAATGCATCCGGATCGGAGTGTAGGCTCCGGTAACGAGGGAGCGCTCCGGTCAAATTCTAACAGGAATCTAAGCTGGTGGATCATCCAAAAATGCATACACAGCCGCGCGGCATGAAACGCGACCCCGACGAAAGGGGGTCGGTACGGAGTATGTGCGAGTATACAAACATGAAATACGAATCGGATCGTAGTCAAAACCGAAGTACGAGAAAGTAAATGTAATATCCAAAATATCAAAATGCTTACTCATAAAAATACAAATCATGCGTAGGGCTCTTAGAACGATGGTCGCCCTTTGTCAATGGCGCCATACCACATCATACTCCGAGAAGATTTCATATCTCCGTATCCCCGTCACACATCATAACACATCATAATAACACAACATAACACCAAACGGAACCCGACCCTCTAACGAGGAGCTCGGTGAACCGTAACACATAACCGGCCCGGGACTCGGTGAAGGATGTAGTAACATAATGCATGAGCAGAGTCGTGAGCAACTATATGCAGTTTAAAACATTTTCAAAAGACTCGACAGATTAGTCAAAATGAACCATTATTTAAAAACAAAGGCGATGGTCAAATCAGGTTTCTTCCGAATGTCGTTCGAAGGCATATCAAATAGAACTTTAGGGCTCATAAATACATATTAAACTATATGAAGTAATTTATGGAACTTAGGGGGCATAATCGTCATTATAACTCGATAGAGAAATAAGTAATCGCCGCTCGAGGGTTAAGGCGATCATTACACTAAATCCTTTCAAAAGTCGTTATCATTACATAAAGGAAAACCTCGGGGCCCACGGACGAGTATCAAACCAATCCGAGTCCATTTATGAAAGTTGGAGACCTTATCCATTATGGAATCTCCCGCGAACGTTTCGAAGCGATCCGAGCTCGTCTTTGAAAGTTACGATCGTTCATAGTTACGGAACCGTTTTGAAATAAAAGTCTTTATGAAATATTTGAAATCAACTCAAATAAAAACATAAGGATCATGATTCGACGGTATTAAGAGAGCCAACATTAAGAGATGAACAAGAATCGCACCCAAGCTCGGATCTTGAGAATGGAGTCACCCCGAGGCTCGTATCACAATCTACTTACGACTAAGACATGCCACAAAGAAAGAAAGGGTAAGCTTCACATACCTCGTCCGCTTCTAGAAGTTAATCCAAACTTACGTTTCGGCTTCTCCAACATCTACAATAACATCATTTGGCACCAAGCATTAGTCATAAGCGCTTAGAAACCCAATTCCAAGTTAACATTTCATCTACAGAAATTTGGGCAGCATTTCCCGTAAATTCAACATCCCGAGATTTCAACTCGGCTAAATCTTCAACAACAATACCAACAACCATTCTAGCAACATCAACAATTAATTTAAAAGGCATTCTAACGTCAATAACTCTTTTCTACATATTTCAACAACATTCCATTTACGTTCAAATTAACCATATACTATCAAACCAACACCAAGGCACACATATTCAAGTTCTAATCCAAAATCATTCAAACGAGATTCAAGAATGTTTCAACCAATCCACACAACATTCAAACGGCCCAACCAATGTGCAATGCTACCCGAAATGTTACACTTCGGAAATTTTTCCGTACTTGCGTGATGAGTAGAACGATGAAGAGCTTGATGTATGACGTGTTGTTAAGTCGGGAACGGCCAATCATGATTTTTTTTTTTTGGAAAATAATAAAGTTGTGAAAATTGCAGCCCAGTGGTCGTATATGGCACTACACGGCCCGTAAAGTGATTTACGGACCGTATAGTGCGATCGTCCTCCAAGCAGTCAAAAATCTCAAGTTTCTGTTAAGTGTTGAAATGGTTAAATACGACCCAGTATACGGCCGTAAGCGGAGGACGGACCGTAAACCAGGTCGTAAAGCCGTGTCCTTGACTAAACTTTTTTTTCTTAAGCTTAAACATGTGCATGGAGGACGGACCGTAAACGAGAATACGGTCCGTAAGCGCGGATTTACGACCCATGCAGTAACCCTTTGTTCATTAAAAATTAACTTTTGAGTTATTTAAAGGGACTTGGGCATCATTTTATTTCATTCTTCATACACATGACTCAAGAATACTCTAGAACATTCCCAATATCTCTTCCATAGGAATCAAAGAGAATCAAAAGGGAACATCAAGATCAAAATCACTAAACTCATGAAACCAAGTGCAAGAACACATCAAAGGATCATCTAGGTCAAGAAATCCCAAGAGAGTTAAACTAGGGTTTTGGTGCTAAGGGTGAATCACCACTCCAAGCTTATTCCTCCATCATTTAAGGTAAGTTTCATGAACTTTACATGCTATTCGAAGTATTATTGAGCTAAGATTCATGGATTGTAGAAGAGTACAACAAATGGGTCATGAATGATGAATAGTGACGTTTTGAGAGATAGTTTGAATCAAGTTGTGATTGTTTTGGTGTTGTGGTGTGAATGCATTATAAATGACATTTAGAACACGAAATAAGCATTGGATACGAAAGAATACGATGATGGATTTTTAGTCATGATTATGGGAATTTGAAGTGAATTATTAAATACGAATCATATGAATGAATGACAGTTGTTGTTAGTAGTATCATGATGATTATTATGAATGTTGGGAGTTAATATGGAATATGGCGGAAAGTAGTATAAACAAAGGGAATGCTGCCCAAATTCCTATAGCCTTAGTAAGTACGTTTTCATGAGGTTATATAGCTAATGTTGATACGAATTCCATTGAAGGTGAACGAGAGCATTAAAGGAGAACGAGCAAGCGATAGAATAAGCTAAACGACAAAGGTATGTAAGGCTAATCCTTTCCTTCTAAGGCATGAATCCATGTATGCATTTCCTCCTCTCTATGAGATTCCTATCTCGAAAGTCAGAGTCCTCACCCATGAATAGCTATACGAGATAAGAGGTATGCTATGAGCATGAATACGATAATGATGATAGTAAGCTAAAGACTAGAGATGCTATGGTCTATGGTATAATGCTCCTATGACGCTAATGACGCTATATCTGTAATCTAATGGTATTGATCATTATGCCCACTCACCTTATGCTTGTTCCTTCAAGGTGAGGCAAATTACATATGAATGTTCCATAACGAAGTCGGGGCCCACGACCTTATGTCACCCATATAAATGTAGATGTCTTGAGTTCTAATGTAGGTGTTAAGAACATGTATAGTTTTATGTGACGTAAGAATGCTCAAATATGATATGCTTACGAGGCGATTATGACACGATTAAAGACGAAAGAATAATATGTTCATGAACTAAATGATAGCGATGAACCTACGATAATGTATGATGACAAGTATATGAAGTATATGGTGTCTGTGCACAAATATATGTATTATGACGATATGATGACGCATGTACGATATGAGATATATGTGATGTGATCGAGCCCTCGTGGCCGAGTACGATATGCTGTCGAGCCTATGAGGCCGAATACGGAAAATGATCAAATGTGTACAAATAGATGCGACATTATGATAAGTGTATGTATGTGTATGATGAATGCATGATGATGACGATATGTGTTAAGGTCATGATACCATTAAGTGCATCGAGTCCATGAGGGCCGAGTACGGATACTATTAAGCCTATCGAGCCCAAGAGGGCCGAGTACGTATAATCCTAAGCCTATCGAGCCCAAGAGGGCCGAGTACGTATACCAGTGATCCCATCGAGCCCAAGAGGGCCGAGTACGTATACCAGTAATGCCATCGAGCCGAGAGGGCCGAGTACGTATGCTAGCGATCCCATCGAGCCGAAGGGGCCGAGTACGAATGATACTAACCTATATGAATACGAGTATGCTACATGTATGGTACCGTTATGAATGCGATTATGTTATATGTATGATGCTTATATGAGCACGACGATGCTTCACGTATGGATATCTATATAAGTATGATTATGTTACTGTATGATTATACCATATGCATCACATTCATGTGAGTACGAATGAGATAAGTATATGACATCTTTACGAGCACGAGTATGCTATGTATATGACGGCGATTAGAGTACGGATATGCTAATACCATGTAAGTGCCGAGTAAGGGCTATGTATATGCAAAGTACGTGATACGAGCATGAGTATGACAAGTGAATAGATATGAAAGGTAAGTAAGTAAAAGATATGAATGTATGTACACGAGCACGAAATAGAACATGGAACGTCCCTACGGAAAGCAGGTAAGTACTATGAAGAGAATGTTAATGTCTCCCACATTATGTTATTTCATATATCACCGTTATGTTTCTCTATCGTTACTTTGCTCATGCTTTACATACTCGGTACAATATTCGTGCGACGTCCTTCTCTTTGGACGCTCGTGTTCATGCCAACGGGTAGACAAAGAGACGGTGCGGATCCGCGGAGCTAGCGGCGAGTTACGGAAGCCCTCCTTTATTCCGGAGGTGCTATTTTGAGACATGATTTTGTGTACATGTATTTCGGGCACGGTGGGGTCCTGTCCCGCCCATATGTCTAGTATTTTAGTAGAGGCTCGTAGATACGTATGTGTGGGTAGTATGGTTCCATAGTCATTATGTAAACGAAAGCCTATGTATATTATTATTATTTTGATAGCCCAAAGGGCCTACGTTATATAAGTAAACATGTTCTATATGAAAGTCGTTTTCTATGATTATAAATGACAAGAGAAATGAATAAAGACAGGTTAAGCAGTAGAATGAGGGGTACTCGGTGGTCAGCCTCGGGTACTCGTCGCGGCCCGTAGGTCGGGTCGTGACAAAAGTGGTATCAGAGCAGTTCAGTCCTAGGAAGTGTCTACGAGCCGTGTCTAGTAGAGTCTTGTTTATGGTGTGTTGCGCGCCACGCTAATAAACAAGAGGCTACAGGGCATTTAGGAAAAATGACCATCTTTCTTCATATGAGATCGTGCGATAGAGCCAAGTATAAGATGAAATTCCTCCCTAATGAGTATGTTATGATCACAGAAATGCCGTCAAAAGGGAAAGCTAAAGTCGCCCAGAGGGGCGAGACTACGATGAAGAGGCAAGCAGAAATAGAGCCGCCTATGAATATAGATGAGGGCGAATCACAGGATGAGGTTCCATCTAATGCCTCCACCACTCCGCCCGTTACGGAAGAGCAAGAAGGGGCTTCAGCTCCAGCTCCTATGCCTACAGTTCCTCCACCATCTACTTCAGGCCGACAAGTGGCCGAGGCCATTAATTTATTGACACAGATAGTTGCCACCCAGGCACAGCGGCAAGATTCGGGCTTGAGTGACAGGGCCGCTAGTGCTAGAGCCCATGATTTTATGAGTATGAATCCCGGAGTTTTTCGGGTCGAAGCCGGATGAAGACCCTCAAAGTTTTATTGATGAAATGTTGAGGACATTGAGGATTATCCATGCCTGCGAAACCGAATCGGTGGAGTTAGCATCTTATAGACTCCGGGATGTGGCGGTTCTATGGTATAACAATTGGAGATCGTCAAGAAAAGAGAATGCGCCCCCTCCGGTTTGGCTAGAATTTGTAGATGCCTTCACCCGTCATTATTTGCCACCCGAGGTCCGCCGAGCTAGAGCGGATAGATTCTTGAATTTGAAGCAAGAAAATATGAGCGCCCGAGAATATGGCCTTCAATTTAATTCGTTGGCTAGGTATGCTCGATGATGGTGGCCGACATGGGTGACGAGTGTACGGAGTTTGTGAGCGGCTTAGGGACACATTTATATCAAGAATGTTTAACGGCTTCATTGCAAGACGGGATGGATATTTCCGCATTCGAGCCATACCCGAATTTAGAAGAGCAACGACGACGCAAAGGGATGAACGTGAAGTTGACAAGGGGCGAAGTAAGAGGGCCGGATCCATGGGTGCGATAGCAACTATAGAGAAGCTCGAGGAAGTCATATTCTAGGCACTCGGCCGGGGGTCGATTACTCCATTCATTCGGACCGAGTCGAGTTTCAGAGAGTCGGGCTCTCGGTATAGAAGTGATTCGGGCTAGACGAGATCGTCCATAGCACAATGTACCCAGTGCGGTACGCAACATTGGGGACCATGTCGAGTGGGGTCGGATGTTTGCTATAGTTGTGGCCAGTCAGGTCATATTATGAGAGAGTGCCCATTTCGAGGTGGCAAGCGTGCGGTCCAGCCCCCGGGGTCCGCAGCCGGGTCTTCGTCATCCACGCGCCCCGCGGGGGCGAGACTCCCGGACATTAGCATGCGGGGTAGAAGAAGGGGGAGAGCATCTAATTCAAGTGGTCCTCGGCGTCGTCGTACGTATGCATTGGGCCGAGCGACAGGATCCGCAGTCACCCCCCCCCCCCCCCGATGCCGTCATAGGTATATCTATATTTTTGATTAAGTGTTAAAGGAAGGATAGATAATTGTAGCAATAAGCAAGTATAAATTGAGAAGTTATATTATGTAGCGGTGGTAATGGGGAAAGAATGATATGCGGTATTATGGTTCTCAAGTTTAAGGAAGTAAGATGTGAAGAGGGAAAACCCCAAGATAGCGATGATGATGAGTTACGGCTATAAGAAGCTATTTACGTATAGAGTAAAAAAAAAGAAGAGGGAAGACACGAGTATGTTAAGCCCCCACATATAGATTATCGTAGCTATGGATCATCAGAAACAGCACGAATAAGACGCAGCATAGTAAGAGGTATATGAATTAAAGATTTGAAGGCAAGACTGTGAATTTAAAAATAGTATAGGCTAAACCCCAAAGGGGGGAAGCGAGGAAAAGGAACGCAAGTGTAGAAAATTAACGATAGACCCTAAGACGTGTCAAATAGATGTGATAAGCGATGATAGTAACGAGGTTAGGAAATGCTTATGATCTTATATGTATATGTGCCAATATATGACTATTATGGAAACCCCGAGCTTGTATGACCGGGTAGAGTACGATATATGCGAATAAATATGTATACATGATGATGAGCACACACCACTATAGCTAGGTACGGATAGCCCTGGGCCTTGGCCGGGCCAAGTATGTGAAGTACCGATCCTTTATAGTCGGGTATGTTATGTAAATGTTATATGAATGCTATGTATACGAAATCAATACGAATACGAATATGTTAAGCATGTGTGACATATACGATATGTGAACGATACAAGTACGAGTACAAACATGTTACGAATATAGAAAAGTGATGAATATGAGTATGTAAATGAATGTGATCATGAATAGAGATATGGCTATGAACACAGATATGTGTATGGATGTGGATACCTGTATATGTATAGGTGTATACGCACATGAATCAGCCAGGAACGGTGATATGACTTGGAAGCAATTATGCTTCGCCAATGAAACCAAGTAAGATAGAGCTGCAAATCATGTAAGATTTAATATCGTTATTGAGCAAGAAAAAGAATCGACAGGACGTAGAAATTAAATGAAAGATATGGTGAGAGATGATAAGAAAGGAGAAATTAAATCCTCGACATATGGGACTCTACGAGATGATCCGCACTTATTTCAGCCCGGAAGAAGTTATGATGACGTGTCGAGATTTCAGGAATGTATGCTTTTCTTTTTGTGAGTATGGGCCGTGTATGGCCAATCTACATTGTTAATTGTATTGTGGCCCTGTAAGGCAATGATATTATGGGCTGTTGTGATAGGGTGATAGTGCCATATTACAAAGGAAACTCTGGCAAAGATTTTTCTAGTTTCCCGAGTAGTTTAACATTCGAGGACGAATGTTCCAAAAGGGGGGAAGAATGTTACACTTCGGAAATTTTTCCGTACTTGCGTGATGAGTAGAACGATGAAGAGCTTGATGTATGATGTGTTGTTAAGTCGGGAATGGCCAATCATGATTTTTTTTTTTGGAAAATAATAAAGTTGTGAAAATTGCGGCCCGGTGGTCGTATATGGCACACGGCCCGTAAAGTGATTTACGGACCGTATAGTGCGATCGTCCTCCAAGCGATCAAAAATCTCAAGTTTCGTTAAGTGTTGAAATGGTTAAATACGACCCGCATATACGGCCCGTAAAACCGGAGGACGGACCGTAAATGGTCGTAAACTGCCGTGTCCTTCAGCTAAACTTTCTATTTTTCTTAAGCTTAAACACGTGCATGGAGGACGGACCGTAAACCAGAATACGGTCCGTAAACTGTGGTTTACGACCACTGTACAGTCGACGACTGTTCATTAAAAATTAGCTTTTGAGTTATTTAAAGGGACTTGGGCATCATTTTATTTCATTCTTCATACACATGACTCAAGAATACTCTAGAACATTCCCAATATCTCTTCCATAGGAATCAAAGAGAATCAAAAGGTAACATCAAGATCAACATCACTAAACTCATGAAACCAAGTGCAAGAACACATCAAAGGATCATCTAGGTCAAGAAATCCCAAGAGAGTTAAACTAGGGTTTTGGTGCTAAGGGTGAATCACCACTCCAAGCTTATTCCTCCATCATTTAAGGTAAGTTTCATGAGAACTTTACATGCTATTGGTGTGAAGTATTATTGAGCTAAGATTCATGGATTGTAGAAGAGTACAACAAATGGGTCATGAATGATGAATAGTGACGAAAAGTAGTATAAAAACGTTGAGTTAATGATGACAAGTTAGGATACAAGGCTATTCCGAGACAAGAAGAATCATATGAATGAATGACGTTGTTGTTAGGATTTTCTTTAATCATGACTTTGTTTTAAATAAGTGGTATATGACTTTGTTGGCATGGAAACATTAAGGAAATAATTGGGGCCAAAAATGAATTAGAAAAACTTGTGAATTATATTAATTCCAAGAAAGGGCCAAAGTGGCCGTATTTTTAACAACGGGATAATTTGAGTTAATGATACAAGTTAGGATGGGCCATGGCCACATAAATTATTTTCTTTTTGGCAACTTAATAAGATGACTAAGTCATCTTTCTCCTCATTTTATCTTCTAGAAAAATCAAGAAAATAAGGAGAAGATAAGAGGAGAAGCATACGGCCATGGAAGGCAAGAATTGAGTCCAAGAACTAGCCATAGAAAAATTCGGTTCTTCTAGCAAAACAACTAATTCAAGGGTGCTCGTTAACGTGGAAGCGTCGTTTGAATCATTAGATCATCCGTTTCCCTCTTGGAAGACTTGAGCTAACGTGTGAAGTGAAGAAGAAAAGGTAAGAACTAACTCTCTTTTATGTGTTGTGAATGGTGTGGACATGTTGTAGTATGCAAACATGCATGAAATTTATGAAAACTTAGATGTTGGAGTTGAACCGTGGCCATGAACCATGCATGGCTTGTGGCCGTGTGTTCCTATGTATTATTGGATTGGTGGATTGAATTCTATGTAGCATGTTTCCTTGTTGTTGTGGTGTGTTGAAATGCATGGGAATCATCCATATATGTGTGTTGGGACATGGCCGAATATAGGTCAATCTTGGTGCCAAGAAATGAATTGAGTTCCCTTAGTGTTTTAGTTGTGTTGTTGTGAATTTTAAATTGATAACGAACTTTTATATGACTTATGTTGATGATTGGAATCGTGTGGACTGATTTGAACGTCATTGTGATCCTTGTGTACATTTTTACATTTATGGAATTGGCATTGTAAAGGATGGATAGTTAGTGAAATTTATGAATTTGGAAGAAAGGAAGGCAAGCCATGTTGCTCTCGGGTTTGGGCTGCATTTCGGGTGAATTGGGATTTTAGTTGGGTTGTTTGAAGTATTGTATAAATTAGTTAAAGCGTTCTTAAACATTATTCGTATGGTTTTGGAGTAATGCTCGAATGTGGAAACGTCGATCTTGATTGAAATGTAAATAGTTGAGGTAATATATTGGAATGTTGAGAAAGTTGTGGAAATTATGTAAAGAGAGTTATTAGTGCTAAAATGTATTTTGAATTGAATATTGACAATGTAGTTTGGTTGTTGGCTTGGTTGTTGTTGAATTTAGCCGAGTGTAAATCTCGGGGTTGGTGCATTTACAGGGGAAATGCTGCCGAAATTTCGTTAGAACTTAATGTTTGCTTGAATATTGAATGTCTAAAAGTTTGTGGCTAATGTTAGCATAATTGGTGTTATGTAGATTTTGGAGCATCCGAGAGTTGAGCCTTGACTTAGCTGCGAGCGGACAAGGTATGTAAGGCGTCGTTTTCCTTCATTTGGCATGTCTTAGTGCTATTAGGCTATGACCCGCGTCTCGGGGTTGTTCTGTTCTTGAATCCAAGCTTAGATACGTACTTGCTTGATCCTAAAGATCGATTCATTATTGTGTTCAATATAAGGTTCTTAAGCTTCCAAATAAATGAGTTTTCAAAAGACTTAAAAAGAATTTTGACTATAAAGAGGTCCCGAACTTCAAACGTCCGTAACTTTTGCATACGAGCTCGGAACGCCCCAAAACATAATATGTAAGTTCGTAAGGTATAACTTCCCCTAATCCTCGTAGTCGGGCTCGGACGGGGCCGGCGCCCGTCCGTGGGGCCCGCGGCTTTTCTATGTTACCTTTAGGGATTTTTGGAAGAACTTAATATTATTTCTACTTTGACTTCCGCATATGGATTCTTTTCTTACATAATGACTTATGATTATGATTTGATGCATATGGTTACTCACGACTCCGCTCGTGCTTGTGGTTATTGCCTCGTTCACCGGATCCCGGGCCGGTTATATTTCGTGCGCGTTACGATATATTCTGGTGTGATGCTGTGTTACGGTTCCCCGAGCTCCCCGCTAGAGGGCCGGGTTCCGTTTATACTGGTGTTATGCTGTGTATGGTGTCATGGTTGGTTATGTTGTGTTACGGGGATATGTCGGGTTACGGAGATATGAAACTTTCCGGTGTGATGCTGTGGTATGGCGCCATCGACAGGCGGGCGACCATCGTTCTAAGAGCCTTTGCATGATTTTAATTTTTGACAAATATTTTGATATTTTGTAAACCATAATTATTTTCTGCGATTTGTTATTATGTTTCTGTAATCCTGCTTTACATACTCAGTACCTATTTCGTACTGACCCCCTTTCTTCGGGGGCTGCGTTTCATGCCCGCAGGTACTGACGCTCAGTTTGGGGATCCACCCGCCTAGGCCATCTATTCCGCTTTCTGGAGAGTGCTCCTTCTTCCGGAGCCTATATATTTTGGTATACATTTTCGTCTGATGCATATGTATATTATTATTCAGGGGTACGACGGGGCCCTGTCCCGTCATATGATTTCGTTATTCTGTTTAGAGGCCTGTGGATATGTATGTGGGTTATGGCTATGTCTGTACAGTATATGTATATGTGTGATATGTTCTGGGCGGTTCACCGCCACGGCAGCCTTGCCGGCTCGCCTGTATATGAGTATATGGATATGTTGGCCCAGTGTGGCCTTTGTTGGTATTTTCTGCGTGCAGGTTAATCTGGGTTAGTAAGAAAAATACAGGAAACTCTGCCCAAAATTTATTAAGTATTTGAGTTACTACTTTTAGGACTTTAGTACGTACGGGTGCCCAGGTCGGGCGCTAGTCACGGCCTACGGGGTTGGGTCGTGACAAAAGTGGTATCAGAGCGGTTCGTCCTCGGAATGTCCACAGGCCGTGTCTAGTAGAGTCCTGTTTATCGGTGTGTTGTGCACCACATCTATAAACGGAGGCTACGGGACATTTAGGATCTTGTCTTTCTTTCGATCTTAGATCGTGCGATAGAGCCGTGTTATTAGGATGACTTCTTTTCTAACGATCGTTATGTTTTCAGCGATGCCCCCAAGAAAGACGACAGCTGCCCGAAGGGCAAGTCCACTGCTTGTGGGAGAGACTAGTAGGGCCCAGAGAGTTACCAGGGCCCGTGCCCAGCTCGAGCCGGAGGTTGTGCCCCGATCGGCCAGTTCGGCCACCCCATCACCATCAGAGGGGCACGGAGCAGCAGCGACAGCGGGACAGGCGGCGGCTCCACCGCCCGTTCCTGAGGTTCGAGTGCCCGAGCCTCCAGCTCCTCAGCCTGGGGCGGAGGACAGGGCCATGAGGGACGTTGTTCAGTTATTGTTGACTAGACCGGTAGCGGGCGAGGTCCGCAGACGGAGGAGCCGGAGATGATTATCGGTGGACGTGACGGTCGAGGGCTCGTTATTTCCCTGACCTGTAATCCGCCAGAGTTCTTCGGGTCAAAGCCCGAGGAGGACCCTCAGGAGTTCATCAGAGAGATGCGGCGTACGCTGCGACTTATTAGGGCCTCCGAGACTGAGTCAGTGGAGCTGGCGTCGTATCGGCTGCACGATATAGCAGCCAATTGGTTTGAGTCGTGGGAGCTGTCCAGGGGTGAGGGCGCGCCACCAGCCGTATGGGATGAGTTCACAGAGGCTTTTCTTGCCCACTTTCTACCCCCAGAGGCCAGACGCGCCAGGGTTCACAGGTTTATACATTTGCGGCAGAATGGTAGGAGCGTCCGGGAGTACAGCCTGGAGTTTGATTCTTTAGCCAGATACGCTCCTCATATTGTGGCAGACATGGCCGACGAGTGGTACACCAATTTGTTATGGGGGTGGATGATTATTTGATTGATAGTTGTATGTCGATGGTCGCTCGATCCGGCATGGACATCGCCCGAGTACAGGCATATGCCCAGGGCATGGAGGAGCGGCACGAGGGGCGCCAGCCGGCGGGGGAGTTATGATAGGCGCCAGCCCAAGAGGGCTAGGTCAGCCGGGTATTCTGGGGATTCTCGAGGCAGACGGCCTCAGCAGCAGCACAGCAGACATTCCTCCCGGCCGGCCGGAGTACACCCCCCTCGGCCTACGGGCGGGGAGACCCGACGGTCCGGATACTCGGGGAGCGGGTCGAGCTCCGGGGCTCGGCTCGCGGACGAGCGAGGTACCGGTCGGTTGAGGCCCCCAGACCTCCGTGTTCCTACTGTGGGAGGTACCACCCTGGAGAGTGCTATCGGGCTACAGGTGCTTGCTTTATTTGTGGCCGTCAGGGCCACATTATGAGGGATTGCCCGCGTGGGGGTAGTGCAGGTGGTGCGGCGCAGCCTACAGGTTCGGGTGCTGGTTCATCTTCATCATCCGTGGCTATGCGCCCTGCGGGGCGAGGTACACCGGCACCGTCAGGCCGCGGTAGAGGCCGTGGTGGAGCAGCTAGTTCTAGCGGTCCTTCGAACCGCATATATGCTTTAGCCAGCCGTCAGGACCAGGAGGCATCACCTAACGTGGTTACAGGTACATTATTGGTTTTCTCTCGAGCTGTATATGCATTGATTGATCCTGGTTCCACTTTATCATATATTTCCCCTCTTATTGCTGATAAAATTGGGATTAAATCTGAACCAATAGAACCGTTTGAGGTAGCCACTCCGGTAGGGGATTCTATTATCGCTAGACAGGTATATAAAGATTGTTCGATAATTGTCTGTGATCGTTGCACTAAGGCAGATTTGGTAGAGCTAGACATGATTGAATTTGATGTTATTATGGGCATGGACTGGCTGGCTTCGTGTTATGCTAATGTTGATTGCCAAAAGAAAGTAGTCCGCTTCCAGTTCCCAGGCGAACCGGTTATAGAATGGGCAGGTAATACTGCAACGCCGAGGGGTAAGTTTATTTCATACCTCAAGGCAAGAAAAATGATCAGGAAAGGTTATATTTATCATCTGGTTCGCGTACATGATTTAAAAGCTGAAACACCGAATATTCAGTCTGTTCCAGTGGTAAATGAATTCCCGGATGTATTCCCAGACGAGCTACCAGGTCTTCCTCCTGAACGGGAGATAGAATTCACTATAGATCTGGCCGTACACCCGGCCCCATATCTATTCCTCCGTATAGAATGGCACCGGCGAACTAAAGGAATTAAAGGAAAATTTCGAGAGATCTACTGGAGAAGGGCTTTATTCGACCCAGCACGTCACCCTGGGGAGCACCGGTATTATTTGTGAGGAAGAAAGACGGTTCGCCGCGGATGTGTATTGATTATCGGCATTTTCGAACAAGGTAACTATAAAGAATAAATACCCCTCCCCAGATTGACGATTTATTTGACCAGTTGCAGGGAGCTAAATGTTTTTCAAAGATAGACCTGCGGTCTGGTTATCACCAGGTGCGAGTACGGGAGCAGATATTCCCAAGACAGCCTTCAGGACCCGGTATGGGCACTATGAATTCAGAGTTATGTCTTTCGGGCTGACGAATGCTCCAGCGGTATTCATGGATCTTATGAATCGGGTATTCAGGCCGTTCTTGGATATGTTCGTGATCGTATTTATTGATGACATTCTGGTCTATTCTCGGTCAGAAGAACGAGCACGCGGACCATCTGAGGACGGTACTTGGAGTATTGCGGCACCAGAAATTATATGCAAAATTTTCTAAATGTGAATTCTGGCTAACATCAGTGGCATTCTTGGGACATATTATTGGGGCTGACGGTATTCGGGTAGATACCCAGAAGATCGAAGCTGTGAAGAATTGGCCCCGGCCTACAACGCCGACAGAGGTACGTAGCTTCCTGGGATTGGCTGGTTATTATAGAAGATTTGTGGAGAAATTTGCTTCCATTTCAGCGCCTTTAACAAGGCTAACTCAGAAGGGAGCCAAATTCCAGTGGACGGATGCCTGTGAGCGGAGCTTCCAATTATTGAAGGAGAAATTGACTACAGCTCCAGTCCTGACACTTCCCGAGGGACCGACGGGTATGTCATTTATTGTGATGCTTCGTGTGTTGGCCGGGTTGTGTATTAATGCAAAGACGGCCGAGTCATAGCATATGCTTCCCGACAAACTCGAAAACATGAAAAGAATTATCCCACTCATGATTTGGAGCTCGCGGCGGTGATTCATGCCCTGAAGATGTGGAGACATTATCTATATGGCGTCCATGTTGATATCTATATAGATCATAAGAGTCTCCAATATATCTTTAAGCAGAAAGAGCTTAATTTGCGGCAGAGACGGTGGTTAGAGCTGTTGAAGGATTATGATGTTGATATTCTATACCATCCGGGAAAGGCCAATGTTGTCGCAGATGCTCTCAGTCGTAAATCTATGGGCAGCTTGGCGGATGTTCCATCAGAGAAGAAAGAAATAGTTCGTGAAATTCATCAGCTGGCAAGCCTTGGAGTCCGTTTGGCCGAATCTGGAAATGCTGGGATTTCTGTTCGAGAAGTTGCTGAATCTTCTATTGTGGAAGAAATTAAGCGTCGCCAATATGAAGATCCTATTCTGGTGCATTATCGAGACACAGCCCGTGAAAAAGAGAAGACTCCGTTCGAGGTTTCATCGGATGGGGTGTTATTATACAGGGGCAGATTATGTGTACCTGGGGTTGCAGATCTACGACGACAGGTTATGGGCGAGGCACACTATGCCCGTTATTCTGTTCACCCGGGAGCTACAAAAATGTACCACGACCTTAGATGTCTGTACTGGTGGGATGGCATGAAAAAGGATATCGCAGAATTCGTGGCTCAGTGCCCCAATTGCCAGCAGGTCAAGATTGAGCACCAGAAACCCGGTGGCTTATTGCAGGAAATGGAGATACCGACGTGGAAGTGGGAAATAATTAATATGGACTTCATCGCAGGTTGCCCCGCACTCCACGTTGGAGGTATGATTCTATCCGGGTTATCGTTGATAAGGCCGACAAAATCAGCCCATTTCCTCCAGGGGCCGAACCACTTATTCGGTGAGGATTATGCCGATTGTATATTAAGGAGATAGTAAGGCTTCATGGAGTTCCCACATCTATTATTTCCGACAGAGGCACTCGCTTTTACAGCAAATTTCGGAGATCATTTCAAGAAGGATTGGGGACCCTGTGAGTCTTAGCACAAAGATTTCATCCTCGGATAATCCGACGGACTTGGAGCCGAGCGTACTATCCTATGAAAGGCTAGAAGATATGTTACGGCCCGTATTATCGATTTCGGAGGTAGGCAAAGGGATGATCACTTGCCATTGATTGAATTTGCCTATAATAATAGCTACCACTCCAAAGATGTATCCGATATGGCACCGTACGAGGCTTATATGGCAGAAATGGTTGCGTCACCGATTGGCTGGTTCGATGGGTGAGACTCAATTAATTGGTGAAGATATGATCCAGCAAGCGGTGGACAAAGTAAAGCTTATTCGAGAGAGGCTATTAGCGGCCCAGAGTCGACAGAAATCGTATGCAGATAATCGACGTCGGCACTTGGAGTTCGAAGTTGGTGATTGGGTATTCCTAAAGGTATCGCCTATGAAAGGTGTTATGAGATTTGGTAAGAAAGGGAAGCTCAGTCCAAGATACATCGGGCCTTATCAAATTGTTCGGAGAATAGGCAAAGTTGCTTATGAATTGAATCTACCAGCATCGTTGATTTGGGAGCGGTACATCCGGTATTCCATGTTTCTATGCTCCGTAAATGTATTGGTGACCCTTCAAAGAATATTTCCCGTGGATGATATCCAGGTCACGGAAGAACTATCCAAGCTTGAAGAAGGAGTTTCATGAACTTTACATGCTATTCGGTAGCTATATTGGATCGTAGAAAAAAAAGGTTGCGGAACAAGGATGTGGAGATAGTTTGAATCAAATTGTTGTGGTGTTTGGTGTGGCGGAATAATAATCGGGAGGAAATGACCGGGAAGTCATGGAGGAGGAATTATTAAATACGAATCATATGAATGAAGAAGAAGTATCCCCACTTATTCGGAAAGAGTATAAACAAAGGTAATCTAAATTCCTTACTTACCTACGTTGAGTAATAAATGAATTGTATGTAATAGCTACAAAAGAACTCCCCCAAACTTGCCTATAAGACCCCGTAAGGGACAAGTCTAACATTCGAGGACGAATGTTCTAAAGGGGGGAGGATGTTATATCCCGTATTTTTAACAACGGGATAATTTGAGTTAATGATGACAAGTTAGGATACAAGGCTATTCCGAGACAAGAAGTCGGGATTTTCTTTAATCATGACTTTGTTTTAAATAAGTGGTATATGACTTTGTTGGCATGGAAACATTAAGGAAATAATTGGGGCCAAAAATGAATTAGAAAACTTGTGAATTATATTAATTCAAGGGCCAAAGTGGCCGGCCACATACTTGTGGGCCATGGCCACATAAATTATTTTTCTTTGGCAACTTAATAAGATGACTAAGTCATCTTTCTCCTCATTTTATCTTCTAGAAAAATCAAGAAAATAAGGAGAAGCATACGGCCATGGAAGGCAAGAATTGAGTCCAAGAACTAGCCATAGAAAAATTCGGTTCTTCTAGCAAAACAACTAATTCAAGGGTGCTCGTTAACGTGGAAGCGTTGTTTGAATCATTAGATCATCCGTTTTCCCTCTTGGAAGACTTGAGCTAACGTGTGAAGTGAAGAAGAAAAGGTAAGAACTAACTCTCTTTTATGTGTTGTGAATGGTGTGGACATGTTGTAGTATGCAAACATGCATGAAATTTATGAAAACTTAGATGTTGGAGTTGAACCGTGGCCATGAACCATGCATGGCTTGTGGCCGTGTGTTCCTATGTATTATTGGATTGGTGGATTGAATTCTATGTAGCATGTTTCCTTGTTGTTGTGGTGTGTTGAAATGCATGGGAATCATCCATATATGTGTGTTGGGACATGGCCGAATATAGGTCAATCTTGGTGCCAAGAAATGAATTGAGTTCCCTTAGTGTTTTAGTTGTGTTGTTGTGAATTTTAAATTGATATGAACTTTTATATGACTTATGTTGATGATTGGAATCGTGTGGACTGATTTGAACGTCATTGTGATCCTTGTGTACATTTTTACATTTATGGAATTGGCATTGTAAAGGATGGATAGTTAGTGAAATTTATGAATTTGGAAGAAAGGAAGGCAAGCCATGTTGCTCTCGGGTTTGGGCTGCATTTCGGGTGAATTGGGATTTTAGTTGGGTTGTTTGAAGTATTGTATAAATTAGTTAAAGCGTTCTTAAACATTATTCGTATGGTTTTGGAGTAATGCTCGAATGTGGAAACGTCGATCTTGATTGAAATGTAAATAGTTGAGGTAATATATTGGAATGTTGAGAAAGTTGTGGAAATTATGTAAAGAGAGTTATTAGTGCTAAAATGTATTTTGAATTGAATATTGACAATGTAGTTTGGTTGTTGGCTTGGTTGTTGTTGAATTTAGCCGAGTGTAAATCTCGGGGTTGGTGCATTTAAGGGGAAATGCTGCCGAAATTTCGTTAGAACTTAATGTTTGCTTGAATATTGAATGTCTAAAAGTTTGTGGCTAATGTTAGCATAATTGGTGTTATGTAGATTTTGGAGCATCCGAGAGTTGAGCCTTGACTTAGCTGCGAGCGGACAAGGTATGTAAGGCGTCGTTTTCCTTCATTTGGCATGTCTTAGTGCTATTAGGCTATGACCCGCGTCTCGGGGTTGTTCTGTTCTTGAATCCGAGCTTAGATACGTACTTGCTTGATCCTAAAGATCGATTCATTATTGTGTTCAATATAAGGTTCTTAAGCTTCCAAATAAATGAGTTTTCAAAAGACTTAAAAAGAATTTTGACTATAAAGAGGTCCCGAACTTCAAACGTCCGTAACTTTTGCATACGAGCTCGGAACGCCCCAAAACATAATATGTAAGTTCGTAAGGTATAACTTTCCCCTAATCCTCGTAGTCGGGCTCGGACGGGGGCCGGCGCCCGTCCGTGGGGCCCGCGGCTTTTCTATGTTACCTTTAGGGATTTTTGGAAGAACTTAATATTATTTCTACTTTGACTTCCGCATATGGATTCTTTTCTTACATAATGACTTATGATTATGATTTGATGCATATGGTTACTCACGACTCCGCTCGTGCTTGTGGTTATTGCCTCGTTCACCGGATCCCGGGCCGGTTATATTTCGTGCGCGTTACGATATATTCCGGTGTGATGCTGTGTTACGGTTCCCCGAGCTCCCCGCTAGAGGGCCGGGTTCCGTTTATATTGGTGTTATGCTGTGTATGGTGTCATGGTTGGCTATGTTGTGTTACGGGGATATGTCGGGTTACGGAGATATGAAACTTTCTGGTGTGATGGTGGTATGGCGCCATCGACAGGCGGGAGGCCATCGTTCTAAGAGCCTTTGCATGATTTTAATTTTTGACAAATATTTTGATATTTTGTAAACCATAATTATTTTCTGCGATTTGTTATTATGTTTCGTAATCTCGCTTTACATACTCGCACCTATTTCGTACCGACCCCTTTCTTCGGGGTCGCGTTTCATGCCCGCAGTACCGACGCCGCCTTGGGGATCCACCCGCCTAGGCCATCTATTCCGCTTTCTGGAGAGTGCTCCTTCTTCCGGAGCCTATATATTTTGGTATACATTTTCGTCTGATGCATATGTATATTATTATTCAGGGGTACGACGGGGCCCTGTCCCGTCATATGATTTCGTTATTCTGTTTAGAGGCCTGTGGATATGTATGTGGGTTATGGCTATGTCCGTGTATATGTATATGTGTGATATGTTCTGGGCGGTTCACCGCCACGGCAGCCTTGCCGGCTCGCCTGTATATGAGTATATGGATATGTTGGCCCAGTGTGGCCTTTGTTGGTATTTTCTGCGTGCAGGTTAATTTTGGCTAGTAAGAAAAACAGAGGAAACTCTGCCCAAATTTTATTAAATATTTGAGTTACTATTTTTGTTAAGAACATGTATAGTTTTATGTGACGTAAGAATGCTCAAATATGATATGCTTACGAGGCGATTATGACACGATTAAAGACGAAAAAATAATATGTTCATGAACTAAATGATAGCGATGAACCTACGATAATGTATGATGACAAGTATATGAAGTATATGGTGTCTGTGCACAAATATATGTATTATGACGATATGATGACGCATGTACGATATGAGATATATGTGATGTGATCGAGCCCTCGTGGCCGAGTACGATATGCTGTCGAGCCTATGAGGCCGAATACGGAAAAATGATCAAATGTGTACAAATAGATGCGACATTATGATAAGTGTATGTATGTGTATGATGAATGCATGATGATGACGATATGTGTTAAGGTCATGATACCATTAAGTGCATCGAGCCCATGAGGGCCGAGTACGGATACTATTAAGCCTATCGAGCCCAAGAGGGCCGAGTACGTATAATCCTAAGCCTATCGAGCCCAAGAGGGCCGAGTACGTATACCAGTGATCCCATCGAGCCCAAGAGGGCGTAGTACGTATACGAAAGAATGTCATCGAGCCGAGAGGGCCGAGTACGTATGCTAGCGATCCCATCGAGCCGAAGGGGCGAGTACGAATGATACTAACCTATATGAATACGAGTATGCTACATGTATGGTACCGTTATGAATGCGATTATGTTATATGTATGATGCTTATATAAGCACAACGATGCTTCACGTATGGTATCTATATAAGTATGATTATGTTACCTGTATGATTATACCATATGCATCACATTCATGTGAGTACGAATGAGATAAGTATATGTCACGACCCAACCCCGTAGGCCGTGACTAGTGCCCGAACTGGGCACCCGTACGTACCAAAAGCCAAAAATAGTAACTCAGGCATTTAGAAAAAATTGGGCAGAGTTTCCTCTGTTTTTCTTACTAACCAAAATTTACCCACAGAAAAATACCAACAAAGGCCACACCGGGCCAACATATCCATATATACATATATAGGCGAGCCGATTAAGTGCCGCGGTGAATAAACCGCCCAAACATACAATACGTGTATATAAATACGTATATAGCCACACCTACGTACATGTCTACGGACCTCACACAGTAACAAAGTCATATGACGGAACGGGGGCCCCGCCGTATTCTCGAACAAATATACATGAATGTAATAAAAGCGTACCAAAATGCTGGGCTCGGACAAAGCGAGCTCTTCAAGATAGTCGAACGGGGACCCTAAGCCGGCGGCTCACTCAAACGGGTATCGCACTCGCGCGGCACGAAACGCAATTTCGAAGAAGAGGGTCAAGACGAAATATGTACTGAGTATGTAAAGCATTAAACACAGTAAACTGAATCATACGGAAATAAAGAGGACATAAAAGTAGTACGATAAGAATCGCATCTCATAAAACTTACCTGGAACGTAAATTATGTTTTTCAAAATCATTAATGGACTGAGTATCATAATTAAAGAAATCATCATGAACATATGTTTACATGACATGCCCCGGCCCTCTAATGAGGGACGCGGTAAGTAAAATCATCATATATATGCACATGCAACATGCCCCGGCCCTCTAGTAAGGGACGCGGTGAGTGGAATCATCACATGCCATCCCGGCCACCTCCCGTCATCACATCATCATCATATGTATATATATATATATATATATATAACATGCCCCGGCCCTCTAGTGAGGGACGCGGTGAACAATGCAAAGGAATTGCACGAATACATGCCCGGCCCGTGACGCATGAAAGATGTCATAACGAGCCGCACGAGCAGAGTAGTGAGAAAACCATATGCAATATAAAACATACCCTGTTTGTCGAGCCTCGAAAGAACAATTCTGGTGATAGATCATTTAAAAGGAATCAGACAATAGCCATAGATCGTACCTTTCAGAGTTGCGACGATTATATCAAGGACAAAACCTTTGGGATCGTTTGTACATGACAAAATATATCATAGAACTCAATGGAATAATCAAAATGATCACTTTTTAACAATCGGAAGTTAGTCAAAAGTCGTACTTGCATAACGCTCAAAATAAGTCAATTAAGTCAACATGGAAAAATCTCGGAATTGGGGGCCCACCTCGGGTCAAGTCGAGGTGGCGTACGTAAATTGCGCATGTCAAACTTCATAACGTCATTTATGAATATTTTAAGGCAATCGGATTTCAGTTGCACAAGTTTTAAAGGTTAAAACAATTTTTCTAACTATTAGCACAATAACCCATTCAATTCTTTTGAATGAAAAAGAGGCGTTTCTAGACGTAGATTCCGAAGAGGAGAGTTGTCCCCAAGGTCCGAATTCGGCCTAGTATATCTAGGACATGCCAAGAGAAAGAAAGGGTAAGCCTTACATACCTTATTTGCCGTTTACGCTTGTCCAATTTCAAATCCCGTTTCCTCCAAAATCTATAATTGGTGACATTTACCAAATATTAATCATAAAGCTTTAAGAATTCAATCTCAATCAATATTTGTCTACGGAAATTTGGGCAGCATCTCCCTTATACACACAACATCCCCGAGATTCAACTCGGCTCAAAATGATCAACAACAACCCAACAACAACACCAAGAACATCAACAACCACAACACAACACAATACAATACACAACTAGTCTTCTCTTAACATAATGCAATAACTTCCATCCCGACTTCAAATTTTCAAATCAACACCATCATACTCACATTCATTACTAATCAAAATCATTACAACGCCATTCGGAAACATTTCATATCATTTCTACACTATATACACAAGATATACAAAATATACACACCTTCCACCAAAGCCATAGTTTATCCAATTCTTCTAATCTTTAACATACACATTCATAACACATTTCCATCTTCTAAGTTCATCAACGATCATCATAATTTGCACCTTAACAACTTAATTCCATAATGTCATAAAATCATAAGAAAACGACATAAGTTCCCACATTCCATTTCAATGCAACTTACATCATTTTTCCTACATTTACAATGCAAGGATCACAACAACGCAATTAACATATTAAACAACATTAATCCATTTCCATTTCATCATACATGTTCCCACGGCTAACATGGAGATTTTCCAACTTTCACCAAATTCATTCAACTTTCATTTCCAATATTAATTCCACCCTACTCACAACTAGAATACAACTCATTGTGAATATACAACATATATACACACACGGCCACACTCCTATCTTCGCACCCACTTTACAAACTTCCATATTTCCATACTTTCTACTCATTTCTACATACTACAACATAAACAAAGGCTTTATAACATATAAAAGGGAATGAATCCTTACCTTTTCCTCCAATCTTCTTTACTTGCCCAAGTTGTTAAAACGACGAAACCGGCGGTCTATCTTCCGAAAATAACTACGCCACGTTGTGAGGGACCTTGAATTAGTAGGAATTCAACAAGAAAATAATTTTAGAGGCAAGATTTTGAGGGGTGAATTTCCTATGGCCAAAATGAAATGGTCCCTTTGGGTGATCTTGGTTTTTCTTCTTTCTCTTCTTTCTTTGTTTCTTGAAAATTCTATTAGATAATGACCATTTATAATTAATTAGCACATGGAAATATTCATTAAAAACATGGGTTGGGCCTCACTTGGCCGGCCACCCCTTAAACATTGGGCCTAAATTTTCATTTTATTTTTTGGGCCAACTCGGTTGATCCCGAGTTGGGCCTAGCCCACTGACCTTTCTACCTTAAAACGTTGTATCTCCTTGTACCGACATCACCTGGGAACCCACGACCTATGGATGGAAAGCTAATTCAATTATCTACAACTTCTATTTCTTGGTATTGTCCCAAATTCCAAACTTATAATACCGTTTTTGCCCCTCAAAGTCAGGTCACCCGAAAATATTTTCTTAAAAATATTCGTTTGGAGGGCTTCCACTTTGATTTGGCCCAAGGGTACTTCATGAGTTGTGTTCAACTTTACATATGTGATTCATATGACTTTACAGAGGTTCCAAAAAAAATCTCGGTGTGTGGGCCCCACCCCAGTAGATAATCCGAGGTTCAAAAATACGGGATATAACAGTATATGACATCTTTACGAGCACGAGTATGCTATGTATATGACAGCGATTAGAGTACGGATATGCTAATACCATGTAAGTGCCGAGTAAGGGCTATGTATATGCAAAGTACGTGATACGAGCATGAGTATGACAAGTGAATAGATATGAAAGGTAAGTAAGTAAAAGATATGAATGTATGTACACGAGCACGAAATAGAACATGGAACGTCCCACGGAAGCAGGTAAGTACTATGAAGAGAATGTTAATGTCTCCCACATTATGTTATTTCATATATCACCGTTATGTTTCTCCATCGTTCTTGCTCATGCTTTACATACTCGGTACAATATTAAATGCGACGTCCTTCTCTTTGGACGTTGTGTTCATGCCCACGGGTTGACAAGGAGACGGTGCGGATCCGCGGTAGCTAGCGACGAGTTACGGAAGCCCTCCTTTTATTACGGAGGTGCTATTTTGAGACATGATTTTGTGTACATGTATTTCGGGCACGGCGGGGTCCTGTCCCGCCCATATGTCTAGTATTTCAGTAGAGGCTCGTAGGTACGTATGTGTGGGTAGTATGGTCCCATAGTCATTATGTAAACGAAAGCCTATGTATATTATTATTATTTTGATATCCCAAAGGGCCTACGTTATATAAGTAAACATGTTCTATATGAAAGTCGTTTTCTATGATTATAAACGACAAGAGAAATGAATAAAAACGGGTTAAAGCGGTAGAATGAGGGTACTCGGTGGTCGGCCCTCGGGTACTCGTCGCGGCACGTAGGTCGGGTCGTGACACGAAACCTTCCAATTTCCATAGGAACATCAACAACACATTTCTTTCTCCCAAATTCACAAACTATACCAACATTCCACACATTAACAACATTAACCACAATAATACAAACACTATATTAAAACTACATTATCTTCTCCAACAACCTACAAACGATTCCAACTTCCATTCAAATCATTTAACCATCATTTTCACTATGGAATCCATACAACAACAACCAAAACATGCTAAATAAAATTAATTCTTCATTCCCACACACAAGACACATACTCGGCCAAACATAGCCCACGCGGCTCACCACCTTTGACATCAATATTTCATGATTTTCATCCATTCCTACATACTACAACACACATAAACCATCTATAACACATGAAACAATATTAGAACTCACCTTTCTTCTTCAACTTCTCAACTTGCCTAAAGTTGGCCAAGGATGAAAACGGGTAATCTATCGCTTCTAACAACACTTTCACGTTAATAAGCACCCTTCAATTAGTGAGTTTGCTTGAAGAAATAATTTTTTGGATGGCTATTTTTGGTCTTGATTTTTGGAGGAGATGGCCGAATATGGCCTCTTGTTCTTGCTCCTTAAGGCTTCTTGAGAATTCTAAGTGTTGGAATGAGAATAAGATGACTAAGTCATCTACTAAATACCAACTATTAACCATCCATGTGGCCATGGCCCACACCAAGGTGGCCGGCCACATGGTCCTCCATTTTTTTTCCATGTAATAATTCACTTTCCAAAAATAGCATGCTTTCCAAAAATGGAATTTGACCCTAAATGTTTCCTTAACATTTCCATGCTAATAAAATCATACACAACTTATGCCTTAAAATAAAATTGAAGGTCAAAAATCTCAACCTCGCATCCCGGACTAGTCTTGTCCCTAACTTATCGCAGTCAACTCGGATTGTCCCGATGTACAAAATACGGGATATAACAGGGACAATCCGGGTTAACCATGATAAGTTAGGGACAAGACTATTCCGGGATGCGAAGTCGAGACTTTTAACCACGATTTTGTTTTAAGGCATAAGTTGCTTATAATTTTGTGGGTATGGAATATTAAGGTAATTTTGGGCTAAAAGTGAATTATGAGAAGTTGAAAATTCATGAAAACTTGGCCATGTGGCCCGTGTGGCCTTAATGGTGTGGGCCAAGGGACACTTGTATAATTCATATATGTATATGTTGGATGACTAGCAAGATATTCTTTTCATCTTCTACACTTAGAGAAAAATCAAGAAACTTGGAGAAGCAACAAGGAGACTGTCACACCCCGATCTCACTAGGGTGTGATGGGCACCCGACCCCATACTCGGAGCCGAGCGAACCCGCTGACTCTTGTTACATACATATTCTCTTTGGATTCTTAAAACAAATGGTAGTAAAATACATAGTAAAATTTTCAAATCTTTTGACGTTTTTCAAACTAAGCACAAAGATATAAACGCAAGAACCTTGTGACATAATGTATAATAAAATATAACGGCTAATGGGGCCATTTTCAACCGTCACTCTAGACTCGACGACTGTCTCACCAAAGTCTCTAACTTTACTCCGCATACTGTGCCTCGACCTACGACTCGGCGACACTCCGGAATAAAGTGGAGCTCGCCAATCACCGGAACGTTCTCCGTAATAGCCTACCATTCGGTGTACTGCCGCGGCATGGCTTAGCCGGCGCCCGCCATTAAAGGGCGTCAAGACGAGCAATGTACCGAGTATGCATGTATGTACGATAACATAGAAAGAACGTAATCATGTGCAATAACGGTATGGAGATATAGAACATGTCATGTGAAAGTATCTGTACACTTATGAGACATATCATGTATATAGGGAAGTAAATTTGTCATATGAAACATGTCGTAGTAATAGCTGAAACACATGCGTATAGAACATATCATGTAAAGGCGTTCTTG
>NW_026727764.1:0-30493 GCF_029784015.1 Lycium ferocissimum
TGAATAAAAAGGACCTTACCCATCCTTTAAAGAATTCAGCCCCCACGTTATCACCCTCCCCCGGTTGATTTTTAACTCAAATTGAAGACAACGCAACAGACAACACTTTTCCCTTCATGGGCTTCGGGATTCGGGGCTCGGATTTTGGTCAAAATTGATTTTTCTTCTCCAAGGCTTTTTTTTCTCTCTATCTCCAGAATTTTCTGGTTGTTCCAGGTCTGAAAATGAGGAGGGAAGTGCTAAAATATCACTTATATATGGGTCATGGGCCTAGCGGTTGGGGAGTTGGGCCCAGCTCCACTGACCTTTCGGACTTTAAACGTTCATATCTCCTTGTCCAGACATTACCTTGGATCCCATGACCTATGGTTGGAAAGCTAATTCAATTATCTACAACTTATATGTCTTGATATTTTTCCAAATTCCAAACTTATAATACCATTTTTGCCCTCGAAGTCAGGTCACCCGAAAACATTTTCTTAAAAATATTCGTTTGGAGGGCTTCTACTTTGATTTGGCCCAAGGGTCCTTCGTGAGTTGTGTTTAACTTCACATATGTGATTCATATGAATTTTCAGATGTTCCAAAAAAAATCTCGATGTGTGGGCCCCACCTCAGCTTACAAATATCAGAAGCGTTCAAAAAAATACGGGATACAACACTATCAACTTGAGTTTAAATTATGTAGCAACAACATGATTGTCAATTCAATTTTTTTTTTTTTTGAGGAAGCACGTGTCACGCTCATGCTTTGAAAATGCGGGATATAACACAAATTTTAGGATGGGTGACCCCCTGGGAAGTTTTCTGAAAGTCTTACTGTTATATCCGGCAATTTTGCGTATTTGGAAAACTTGGAATTACCCTTGACTTGTAAGGAATAAGGTCATGTTTGGATTTTTCTTAATATGGGCATGCCGGTTATAGAAGTATGGATGCAGAGATATTGAGTAAGGTTAAGGGCAAGATTGGAATTTTGGAAATTAATTTCGGGAATTATAAAACAAGATTTTAGCCAATTGGGCTCAAAGGAATAAAATGAAAAAATGAGGCCCAACTTGGAGAGGGGTGGCCGGCCATGAAGTGGCCTAGCCCATGGTTAATTATATTTTTTTCCATGTGCTAAATAATATAAGGAGCTAGCATGTAGAAGTTTCAAGAAAAATCAAAACAAATCAAGAAAAAAAAAGAAAGGCCTTCGGCCATAGAGAGAAAGAAGAGAAAAAAAAAAGAAGAAAAATTCTTGGAGCTTGGTCTTTGATTCAAAAATTTGGTTCTTCTTGGATTCTTACTAATCTCAAGGTGCTCTCCAAGTTGGTATAATTTTCAAGGCAAGAAAGTGCTCCTTTTGGCAAGTGGAAAGAAATTGGAAAAGGTAAGATTCTTACTTTTATGTTGGAGGAATTATGTATATGTTGTAGCATATGTAGAGTACATGAGAATTATGGAAGTGTTGCATGCATGTGCAAGCCGTGTGGTGTGTGGTTGTGTTGTAGCCGTGTGTGTGTGTGTATGTTGCATGTCTATGGTGAGTTGAATTTTGTGTTGTGTTCTAGTTGTGGTTATGGTGGAATTCATGTTGGAAATGAAAGTTGAATGAATTTGGTTGAATTTGGAAAAGTAGGTGTTGGCCGTGTGGTACCTTATGGAGAAATGAGTTTGAATTAATTTTGTTTAATATGTTGGTTGTGTTGTTGCGAATCTTGTAATGTAAATGAAGGTAAAATAACTTAAGATTGCATTGAAATGGAATGTAGAAGCTTATGTTGTTTAAGTATGATTTCATGACCTTATGGAAACTAAGTTGCTAAGATGTGAATTATGATTGTAGTTGATGGAACTAGAAGATGAAAACATGTTATGAATAAGTATGCCAAAAATTAGAAGGGTTGGAGGAAGTATGGCTTTGGTGGAAAGTTTGTATATTTTATGTGTCTTGAGTATATATTGTAGAATCGCTATGAAATGCTTCCGAATAGTATTGTAATGACCTTGATTAGTAATGAGTGAGAGCAACTTTGTCACACCCCGGTCTTACTAGGGTGTGATGGGTACCCGACCCCATATTCGGAGCCGAGCGAACCCGCTAACTCTTGTTACACATATAAACTTATGAGTCCGATAGAAGTGAATACATAGAATTTTTTTTTTTCATAAGCAAAATCTAACATCATATAAGACTCGTAACACGAGACGTAATAACATGTCGGCTGTTGGAGCCGCTTATAGACTGACAACCCAATACCCACGACTCTGTCTGCAAAGTCTCTAACTTTGAACAAGTCATCATGGCACATATACTCTGACTCGGCAGCACTCCAGGGCAAGTGGAGCCTACCAACCCCGCTGGACATCTTCTATGCTAGCTTCAGCTCATCTGGGTTCACCTGCGCGGCATGAAACGCAACCCCCGAAGAAGAGGGGTCAGTACGAGGAATGTACTGAGTATGTAAGACATGGATGGTAACATAGAAAGAGACATAATCATGTGCAACAACAGTATGGAGATGTAGAGCATATCCTGTACATATGAGACATATCACGTATAAGGGAGTAAGCTGTGCATAGGGAACATGTCATATGTAAAGCTGTAACCTGTACATTTAGAGCATATCATGAAAAACTGTAACCGGTACATAGGGATCATATACTGTAAAGCTGTAACCTGTACATATGAGTGCCCCTGGGGGCGGATGCCATGCATGCTTGTCTGGTCATATGGTATCATAGCGCCGGACAAGCCGGCTCACCCACATAGCGCCGAAATACGTCGGCTCGCCCATAAATCCCGCGTCCGGGCATCCCGCGTCCGGGATGATAAGCCAGCTGACCAGGTGGCAATGAAACATGTGTCCCTTCCCATTCCCCTCATGTACATGTATCCCATCCCCCCAACCCATATACAGGTATGGCATGCATGAGAGCCCAAAGAAAGTCATGTACTCGTCGGAGGGACGTAAGGTCGGAAACCTCCGATCGCATTATGGAGTAATCATGGCCGCTTTGTCTCACCTTGAAGGATCAATAATCATAAGGCAAGACTACCAATAGAGAATGACATTAAGAGAGCATAGAACATGTCATTTCGTACCATATCATATCACATCATGTCATATCATAGCATATCGTGTCCTGTCATAGCATATCATCTCATATCAAATCATGTCGTATCATATCATGTCATGTCATGTCGTGTCATAGTCATTTTTCTCATATTTAACATCATCATGATCATCATAGAATCATAGTCATTGTTCCAGTCATAAGAACTTTCAATAATGTAAAACTTGGTTTTTGAAGAAAAAGGAATATTTTGGAAAACATTTGTAAACTTTTAGGAAGGAAAATCATGCCTTGGAGTCGAGGATTAGTTAACACGGCTATTGTTTGGTAGTCGGAATGGCAACCAAGATCTTCCAATAACTATAGTACGGGAATAAGCCAAATGGGAAAATAGGAGGGAATTCGGGAATAGTGGGCCCACCTCGAGTCAAATGAGGTGGCGTACACAATTTACGTATAATACGTTTCATAGCATTACTTATGAGAGAGTCTTAGGGTGGTCGGGTCTTATTCATACACGTTCTGGGTGTTTAGACATTTCTTTCAACTATTCATGAACATTTACTTCAATTCTACTGAATGAATAGTAACCAATTTCAATCTCGGATTTCTAGGATTAGAGTAGTCCCCGAGACACGTGTTCAAGCCTATTATGTCTAAGACATGCCAAAGAAGGAAAGTGAAGTCTTACATACCTTTTCCGCCTTGTACGCCGCCCAAATTCCAGTTCCAAGTTCGCCAAAATCTACAATTTGGTCACATTTACCAAATATTGATTAGAGCTTTTAAGAATCCAATCTTGAATTCACATTTGCCTACAAAAATTTCGGCAGCATTTCCCCTGTAAATGCGCCATCCCGAGAATATGGCTCGGCCCAATTCATCCATTAACAACAATCCGAGAATTCAACTCGGCCAAACCAACAACAACCAAACCAACAATTGTGCCAACAGTTTCAATAATCCATTCAACGTACATTCCAACATTAGTAGCTCTTTTTACATAATCCAACAACATTTCCTTCCTTCCATGCTCATGAAATATAACCACCACACATTAACAATATTATTCATGTAAATACAAGGAACCATACTAACATTTCATTAACTTCTCCAATAACCCATAACCAATTTCCATTTCATTTTCAACCATTAGACCTTCGTTTTTCATCATGAAATTCACAATACAACAACTAAAATATTAAATAGAATCAATTTACTATAACTTACCAATTCACCCATCATTCGGCCACAACAACTACATGCATGCTTTCATGAATTTTCATGCATTTTTATCCATTTCCATTCATTTCAACAACAATCAACACACTACATAAAATTAATTCAATCTCTTTACACACACTATATACACCACGGCTACACTCCACATACACACATATTTTCACATATTTCATCCCTTTCTATACTCTACAACATATATCAAACATCCATAACATATAAAGAAGATTGAATCCTTACCTTTTCCACTTAGTTCTTCAACTTGGCTAGAGTTGTGCCTTGCAAGAATGAATGTTTTTCTTACTTCCACTAACTACACCACCTTGCTAGGGACCTTCCAATTAGTAGGGAAATAATTGTTGAACAATTTTCCTCAATATTTTTTCTTCCACATGTATGGCGAATGGCCTCTTAATGTTGGTCTTCTTTCTTTTGTCTTTCTCTCTTTCTAATTTCTTGAAAATAAATGATGACTTCCTTTGTACATATGTATATATATATATATAATAATATCATGAGGGCACATGCCCTCTCTAGAAATTTCTCTAGGAAGATGACTTATTTTTTGTCATCTTTTTCTTTTTCTTCCAAATTTTTCTAGAGTTTCTTCTCTTTTCTTGAAAATAAATGATGACTTAATGGTTTGACTAGGTCATCCCTTGGCCTTTTCTTATATATATATATATCCGTTTTGCCCCTCGACTTTATCAATATTACCATTTTGCCCATAGCCTTCCACATTATTTTCATTGGCCCAAATTTCTTTCTTTTTACCCTTAGCTCTTTCTCAATATTTCCATACTACCAACATTCATAAATAATTTTTATAACCACTCGTGCATTAAAATAACTCTTAAAAATAATCTTGTCCTTAACTCCCCGCCATTAACTCGAAATATTCAAATGTACAAAATACGAGGTATAACAATGTTAGTGTTGATTTGAAAGTGTGAAGTCGAATTGGGAATTTTTGCATTATGTCGGGAAGTAGACAAATTGTGTTATATTGTAATTTGTGTTGATCGTTATTGTTGTGGTGTTGTTGTTGGGTTGTTGTTTATTGTTCTAGCCGAGTCAAATTCTGGGACTGCTATATGTGTGTGGGGAAATCTTTACGTAATTTCGGTAGTCTAGCGGGATTTAAGTTGAGTTCATAAAGCTTAAAACTCACATTTGGTAACAATGACCATTTGTAGATTTTTGACGAAACGGGGAATCGAAATTAGACGAGCGTAAAGCATAACCAAGGTATGTAAAAGTTTTGCCTTTCCTTTCTTTGGCATGTTAACTTCCGAGTGTAATAGGCTTGAGCGAGCCTCGAACGCACTTCTCGTTCCTTTGTACGCTAGCGAGATTGAAAATAGTTCAAAATGGTTAACAAGATTGAATTGTCTCCTTTACCTTTTGTCGGCAAAATTGCCTACATGTGTATAATTTCCATAAATGGAGTCGGTACACCCTAAGATGATTATGGACGACTCCCTAAGGTTTCTTAGAATCTCCTATGTGTGTATGATTTCTTAGAATATTATTTTTGATTGTTTTATGGCGAGATGTCCCCGCCATCTGATATAAATCTAGAAACCCGAGTGGAAGATAATTATGAGTACAAGTGTTAGTAGATATTGAGGAATAAAGGGCAATATGGTAATTGGGTGGTTTGGACCGGGGTGGGACCCGCTAAATGAAAATTTTTTTTGAAAAATTTATTAAATGTTGTCCCACTTGCCCTAAATTACGTGGCAAAGATTGTGGGGCACCGACGCGTTTATATTAGCAATAACGCATCGAATGCATAAAAGTTTCGAAGTTAAGCGTCTATATGATCGATCGAGCATGATTCAGATATGATGGGATATGATATCCGGAAGTACGTTAAGGAAATTTCACAATTGTAGGTGTGAGAAATAACGGAAATTTAGGGTAACCTAAAAGAGTTGTGGCGCCCAAGGTAGTAGTTAAGACCACGTTAGAATCGTGCGGTCTTAACGGACGCATAGGAGCGCAAAGAAGAAGGCGTAATATGACGTGGGAATCGAGGTAAATTTGAATAGCGATTGGAAATGTTTGTAGAGAGTGGCAAAGAATCTTAACGTGACAAGGAAATTTCCGTAAGTCTCTCAATAGTATAGTAAGGTAGTTTGACTCTCGATCGCGATTCCGTACGCCATATCTACGCGCCCGCTTCCGGGTGGAGCTACACCTACTATTGTATACGACCTAACTCCGTGTTTTCGGAGCGACTCGTGCCCTAGTTGGGCACTCATACGTACCTTACCCTCGAATTAGCAAAATATTAAAAGTAAACAAATCATAATTTAACAAGGACACAGTTTCGGGAATCCCTAAGGCCGTTAATGGCCGATATCCTACAAAACATAGATAAACTCTAAAACGAAAGCAAATCTCACGAAACATATACGTAACCCACACCATTTATGTCTACGGATATTATATGATTACAAAAACATAATCATATGAGGGACGGGCCCCGTCGTTTTCCGAACGAATATGTACAAATGCAAAAAAATTTTATACCAAAATACGAGCCCGGACTAAGGAGCACCCGACACCGAGCAAACAACCTAGGCGGGCGAATCGGCAAATCGGCCTATGTACGTACACACGCGGCACGAAACACACCCTACCGAAGAAAAAGGGGTCGGCACGGAAAAATGTTTGAATATGTAAAGCAGAGACTGAAATAAAAAAAACTAAAATCAGAACAGAATGTGCGGAGAACAAATGAGATGCCTAGATAATCAAAAGTGCATATCAGAAATCATAAGTAATGCATACGAAAACATATGCCAAAGCCGGCCCAGTTTTCTGCCCGCGGGACTACGGTGAACGGAACATAGCGCCCCGCCTCCTCGGCGCCAAAACATAAATAAGGGAGGGAATATCTCCAAACACATCGTAACATACCGAGTGGCCACATCACATCACATCATCAGATATCAGAATATATGTACATGTCACATCATACTTCGGACCCATGTACATGTCATACCTGCCCCCTCACACCGAGGCACGGCGAACAATGCGGGAGAAGCGCTTGATAACATATCACATTCTTGGCTCGGTGAAGGGTTGATGAGGCATCCACGAGTGGAGTAGTGAGAAACTAATGCAATAAAAATAACATATATATTTCCGGAGACATATAGGCATATCGGATAACAAATCAAACCAATGGAATCGGGAGTCATAGTACGTACCTTTTGGACATCACGGCGGATATGTCGGGACGAGAACATTGGAGAGGGTCGAAGTACATATCAAAGCATTTCACGGGGCTTGATGGAATATTTAAAATGATTTTGTTTAGTAGTCAAAACATTCCTTGAAAGCCGCTCGAAGACAAATCGTAAATACAAAAGGGGAAAATCGGAAATAGTGGGTCCACCTCGGTCAGTTGAGGTGGCGGACGGAAATCATAAACATTTGGCTCCGTGAAGTTGTCTATAAATGTTTCAAAGCGATTCAAAATCATTTGCGAAAGATACGAAGGTTTAGGCACTCTTATATTCAAAAGCAAGCATTATGGTCCATTTATTTGAATGAATAGTACTTAAAATCAAACTCGAATTTCTAGGAGCGGAATTATCCCGAGTGGAGTCTGTTTCCGGCCTAAATAGGTCTACAGGACGTGCCAAATAAAGAATAGGTAAGCTTTACATACCTTACGGATGACTTGCGCTCGCTTAAACTCAAATCGTTTCGTCTAATTCCGCAAATGGTCACCTTTACCGAGTTACTATTCATGAGGCTTGAAAATTCCAACTTTGGTTTAGTATTTGCATAATATAATTTGGCGCATCTCCCCTATAAATATGACACCCCGAGAATTAAACTCGGCTCAAAACAATCAACAACAACCCAACAACAACATCCACAATTATAACAAAACACAATATAATACAACTAGCCCACTTTGGACATAATACAATAACTTCCATTCCGACTTCACATGTCCAAATCAATACCATCATATTCACATTCATTACTAACTAAAATCGTTACAATGCCATTCGGAAGCTCTTCATATCATTTCTACAACATATACTCAAGCTATGCAAAATATACAACTTTTTCACCAAAGTCATAATTTATCAAATCTTCAATCTTTAACTTACATATTCATAACATATTTCCATCTTCCAAATTTATCAACAATCATCATAATTCACACCTTAACAACTTAATTATCATAAGGTCATAAAATCATACTTAAACAACATAAGCTTCAACATTCCATTTCAATGCAAACTTACGTCATTTTTCCTTCATTTACATTACAAGATTCATGACAATACAACCAACATATTAAACAAACTTAATTCATTTTCATTCCAACTTCAATATACCACACGGCCACACCCTACATTTCCATATTCCATCAAATTCATCCATCTTCCATTTCTAATATAAATTCCATCATAACCACAACTAAAATACAACATAAAACTCAACATAATTACACTACACCATATCTCATGCATTCGGCCACATACACACATACACCTTTGCCATACAAACTTCCATATCTCTATGAATTCTATTCATTTCCATATACTACAACACAAACCAATCTTCATAACATAATAAAAAGGGGTGAACCCTTACCTTTTTCTCCAAGTTTCTTCACTTCACCAATTAAATCAAACAGACGAAACCAATGGATTATCTTTCGAAATAATTGCACCACGTTGTGAGGGACCTTGAATTAGTGGAAATACAACAAGAAAAAAATTTTGGGAGCAAGATCTCATGGGGGAGAATTCCCCCTACCTTGGCCGAATGGCCCTTTTTTTTGTGTTCTTGAATTTTCTTGTTTTCTCCTTCTTTCTCTTGTCTTGAGAATTCTAGACAAATCATCAACTCTTGTCCCTTATATATATTAGTAGGCACATGACCATGTCACATGCTCCATGTCTTTTTCTCCTTTTTCTTTTCTATTTTTTTCTTTCCACAAGCTTCTTGAATTTTCCATGCACCAAGCTAATGAATCACATGCAAGCATGCATAATTTTTTTTTCATGTGGGCTTGGCCATGCCTACAGCCGGCCATACACACACTTGGGCCTCTTGTCTTATTTATTTATTTTTCAATTTTTCCAAGCCCAATTTCCTTAGCCCACATTTTGGTAATTCATGAAACCATTTTTTTCAAAATTCCAATTTCGCCCTTAGTCTTTTCCAATATTTCCATGTCAATAGTCTCTAAAACGTCACATGCACTCTAAGTAAAATCCAATTGAAACCTCCATTCCTATCATTCCGACTTACTTCCGATTTCTCCGAATACGCATAAAATGCGAGGTATAACAACTATACCTCTGTGCTTCTGAATCTGATCACGTTTCTGTTTAATATACCTCTGTACGTCCGACTCCGATCATAATCAAAGTTCGATATAGTTCGGTACATCGAAGCTCGATTATGGGTGCATCAGGTAATAGCCTCGCGCGTCCGGCGATCATGAATCCGTTTGATATAACATATGATTATGATTCTGTCTGCTACGCTTCTGTACTTCTGATTCCGGATACGACTTCATCTGACATACCTCTGATCTTCCAGCTCTGACAAATATTCTGTTCACCCTATATCCGATTTAAAATCGTATGGACCGCTAGACTAGGATTTCGGACAGCGATACCGCAATATCGGAAAATGATAGAAGGACTTGGAAAGTGAAGGCTTTTACAATTACTTCGATCAAGTGTGAGTATGTAATTGGCAGGAGAAGACCTCCCGAAGTGTTTGTAAAACCTATAAGGCTAATTTAACATTCGAGGACGAATGTTTTAAAGGGGGGGAGGATGTTATATCCGGCAATTTTGCGTATTTGGAAAACTTGGAATTACCCTTGACTAGTAAGGAATAAGGTCATGTTTGAATTTTTCTTAATATGGGCATGCCGGTTATGGAAGTATGGATGCGGAGATATTGAGTAAGGTTAAGGGCAAGATTGGAATTTTAGAAATTAATTTCGGGAATTATAAAACAAGATTTTAGCCAATTGGGCTCAAAGGAATAAAATGAAAAAATGAGGCCCAACTTGGAGAGGGGTGGCCGGCCATGAAGTGGCACAGCCCATGGTTAATTATATTTTTTCCATGTGCTAAATAATATAAGGAGCTAGCGTGTAGAAGTTTCAAGAAAAATCAAAACAAATCAAGAAAAAAAAAAAAAAAGGCCTTCGGCCATAGAGAGAAAGGAGAAAAAAGAGAAAAAAAATTTGGAGCTTGGTCTTTGATCTAAAAATTTGGTTCTTCTTGGATTCTTACTAATCTCAAGGTGCTCTCCAAGTTGGTATAATTTTCAAGGCAAGAAAGTGCTCCTTTTGGCAAGTGGAAAGAAATTGGAAAAGGTAAGATTCTTACTTTTATGTTGGAGGAATTATGTATATGTTGTAGCATATGTAGAGTACATGAGAATTATGGAAGTGTTGCATGCATGTGCAAGCCGTGTGGTGTGTGGTTGTGTTGTAGCCGTGTGTGTGTGTGTATGTTGCATGTCTATGGTGAGTTGAATTTTGTGTTGTGTTCTAGTTGTGGTTATGGTGGAATTCATGTTGGAAATGAAAGTTGAATGAATTTGGTTGAATTTGGAAAAGTAGGTGTTGGCCGTGTGGTACCTTATGGAGAAATGAGTTTGAATTAATTTTGTTTAATATGTTGGTTGTGTTGTTGCGAATCTTGTAATGTAAATGAAGGTAAAATAACGTAAGATTGCATTGAAATGGAATGTAAAAGCTTATGTTGTTTAAGTATGATTTCATGACCTTATGGAAACTAAGTTGCTAAGATGTGAATTATGATTGTAGTTGATGGAACTAGAAGATGAAAACATGTTATGAATAAGTATGCCAAAAATTAGAAGGGTTGGAGGAAGTATGGCTTTGGTGGAAAGTTTGTATATTTTATGTGTCTTGAGTATATATTGTAGAAACGCTATGAAATGCTTCCGAATAGTATTGTAATGACCTTGATTAGTAATGAGTGAGAGCATGTTAGTGTTGATTTGAAAGTGTGAAGTCGAATTGGAAATTTTGCATTATGTCGGGAAGTAGACAAATTGTGTTATATTGTAATTTGTGTTGATCGTTATTGGTTTTGTTGTTGGGTTGTTGTTGATTGTTCTAGCCGAGTCAAATTCTCGGGGATGCTATATGTGTAGGGGAAATGCTGCCGAAATTTCGGTAGTCTAGCGTGGATTTAAGTTGAGTTCATAAAGCTTAAAACTCACATTTGGTAACAATGACCATTTGTAGATTTTTGACGAAACGGGAATCGAAATTGGACGAGCGTAAAGCATAACCAAGGTATGTAAAGTTTTGCCTTTCCTTCTTTGGCATGTTCCGAGTGTAATAGGCTTGAAAGCGAGCCTCGACGCACTTGCTCCTCACGCTCCGAGATTGAAAATAGTTCAAAATCATTCAGTAAGATTGAATTGTCTCCTTTACCTTTTGTCGGCAAAATTGCCTACATGTGTATAATTTCCATAAATGGAGTCGGTACACCCTAAGATGGTTATGGACGACTCCCTAAGGTTTATTATCCATAATTTATGTATGCCACTATAGTTGGGTCCGAGGTGGGCCCACAAAACCCCGATAGTTCTTGTAAGGCATAAATTGACTCCGTTTTGTCCGATCTTCTTAGTTAGTTCTTGGCTATCGTTCTGCTATCATACGATAAGTTTTATGATTGTCTTTACGAGTTTCATAATATGGTATGACATCTGGAGCGGTTCGGAATATTCTGTTCTGAAATAATCTGTCGGGCCATCCCAAATGACACGTATGCGCATCTATTATGACTATAATCCGATAATTCTGATTTGAACTATCTTCGAGCTATTTCGGTTTCATTAATTTACGTATGTCGGTACGTATGTATATGGTTTCTCATTGATACGTTCGTGGATGCCTCAATGCTTCCTTGCTGCGCCGGGCCGGGTTCGTGATTCGTGCACTTCTTTGCATTGTTCACCGCGTCCCTCGGATGCGCGGGCGGGATACGTTTATATATCGATTATGATTTGATTATGTGATATTATGGGGATGGCGGCCGGGATGGCATTTGATTTGATACGTACGTCCACCGCGTCCGTACTAAGAGGCGGGTTTCTTAGTCCGCGTCCGCTTATTAAAGGGCCGGGATCCGATATATGATATGTATGTGTCGGGATATGCTTATGACTGCGCATGATGATGCGAGACTACGATTTGGATAAGGATACGTACGTCACATTTACGCACGTACGATTCGGACTGCGATTACCGCGTCATACTTCGAGTTCGACCCCCGTTTGAGAGTACGTACGTACACCTCTCGTATCTCGGACTATTGTTTACGATTTATAATCACACTCCGTGCATACGATTTGCGTTGTGCTTCCGTCGGCCACATTTTGTACCTACGGTCCGTATTGAAACTTCGTCGGCTACACTCCTAAATCGACATATTATGATTACGTACGTACACTCGTAAGTACGACCTGCTACGGATCCGATTACGTCGTTATGATTTTACATATTTGACTACGATTATGATTATGTATGTTATATTTGCTTTACATACTCGGTACACCTTCGTGCGAACCCCCAGGTTCTTCAAATACACGTTACGTGCCGCGGTACAGACGCGCCTCGAATACGCCACCGGCTTAGGGTACTGTTTCGTTGTTGGAGAGTGCTCCTTTTTGATCGGAGCCGATATTTTTAGTATATATCTTTGTTGTTTGTCTATTTTGTACATATGGTCATTTGGGTACGGCGGGGCCCCGTCCCGTCTTCGATTTCGTTCGTATGTTAGAGGCACGTAGACATGTTTGTGGGTTGTCAACGTACGGTAAGTAAGTACGAGTCGCGAATTGAGTAATTGCTTATTATGTTAGCCCTAATGGCTTATGTACGTGTTTAAGTGTGTATATATATATATATATATATATATATATATATATATATTTTTCGTGCGATGTATTTTATATCTGTATGAATTTATGTCTAAACGGAATGCATTTGTTTGGTATGCCGGATACGTCGGTAGGTACGTATGGGTGTCCAGTTAGGACACCGGTCGCGGCCCACGGGGTTGGGTCGTGACAAAAGTGGTATCAGAGCGGTTAGTCCTCGGAATGTCTAAAGGCCGTGTCTCGTAGAGTCTTGTTTATCGGTGTGTTGTGCACCACATCTATATACAGGAGGCTACAGGACATTTAGGATGTTTCCCTTTCTTTGGATCTTAGATCGTGCGACGAGGCCGTGTTGTTAGGATGGCTTTCGACGAATTCTTTGTGTCTACGGCGCGGGGCTCCAAAAGAGTAACGACGTCGGTATTTTGGGAAATTGTTTCGATCCTCTTGAAAGGGTGATTGTAGATTGACAAAGAATGAAGAGGACGGCTTACTGGTTTCCGATGGGGATGGGGGTGCTAAGAAGGAAAAGGATGTCATCGGGACCGAGTAGGCGACTCCCACTACTCGATTGAGACGGACCATTCGGAGGATCCCTCGGAAAGATATGTACGGTATCCGTCGGAGGACCACGGCTCGACTTCGAGTCTCGACCCCTTGGAGCGGAGGATTCCGCGGAGGGTGGCTGTAATACATGAGATCTCTCGGAGGATGGGATGACTCCTAGTTTCTTACCTCCTGAGGAGGATAGTTATGAGATTCATTCTTCAAGACCACGGAGGAGGAGACTTTCGGGGGAATATGCCCTTTCTCAAGGACAGGCGCCCGTAGCCTATGCTTCACCTCGGAGAGTGCTACGGGATCTTTGTCAAGGTCACCGCTTGTGGCGGGGGTGTACGATTATCTATAAACTCCGATTCGGATATGGATAATAGCGGGAGCAGAGAAGGTGGGGAGCGAGATAGATGAGGATGATGATGGACATACTTCTCACGGCGGCTCCCCCGGAGTCGGAGGAGGATCATTTATAAGTATATAAGTTTCTTAGAATGTCACGACCACTAGCAACGTGGCGGGATACGTAGGCACCGAAACGGACTTACAAATCAAATCGTCAAAATACCACACGATCGGATTTAACGGACATTATTCATTGTGTAGTCGAAAGCGAGGTATCATACAAATGCGGTCTGAGCGGGCACCGTGTCAAACATCACATCGCAAAATATAAAAGTTGGCGGAATGTACATCGCCCGGACACACTCGTACAAATAGATGGGCCACGTCGGCCATAATAGCATACGGGGCCGCTTAAGGACGCGAATCGAAATCATATACAGAACAAACCGAACCTACACACAACCAGACTGGACCCACGACCCACAAACATGACTACGGGCCTCTACAAACGAACAAAACGGAACATACGAACATATGACGGGACGGGGCCCCGCCGTGCCCAAACGGTGGCAAATTTACGAATACCCCAAAGCGAGAGCATATATGCCAAATGTGGGCTCCGGATCGAGGAGCACTCAAGTAGCGAGAATAGGTAGCCTAAGCGAGGAATCACCCAAGATCACACTGTGCACGCGCGGCATGAAACGCGGCCCCCACGAAAGGAGGTCGGTACGGAAAAGTACGAGTATGTAAGCGAAGTAATACGATAATCCGAATCATAAACGGGTGAGAAGATACAAAACAAATACGAAGTAACGGAACCAAACATGCGTACGGAATGCAAGTGTGCGAGAATGCAAATAAAAATCGTGCATAACGCTCGGGAACGTGGTCACCCACGACTGGTGCCTGACACATCATACTCCGAGAAGTTTTCAAATCTCCGTATATAACAAATCACAATATCACACACATCATCAAATATAACAAAGGCCATATCACATCATAACTCCAAAACGGTAACCGGCCCTATGGCGAGGTCACGGAAACCGTAACACATCATACTGCCGAATATATCACAGTGCGCACGATCATATACCGGCCCGGGTACCGGCGAACGAAACCATAACCGTCGGCACGAGCAGAGTAGTGCAGAACTCATATGCATATTAAAAGTAAGTTCCAAAACTTGACACATAGTTTCATTTTCATATACATTAGTCTCAGAAGGCTCAAAACGAATATTGGGTAAATAGGAATTTGTATACGAAAGTCGCGGACTTTTAAATTATCAGCTTTTCTCAAAAACACATCGTAGATCATTTTCGGAAAATTTGGTATCATTCTTAGTGACGAGCGTTCGGATAACATAATCAGACATTTCGAACGAACCATAGAGTCGTAGGCAAGTATTTCTTTTCGTACCATACAGAAAGGAGACAGACAAACCAGATAAGGGAAGCCTCGGGACTTGCGGGCCCACCTCGGTCAGGCCGAGGCGACGAACATAATTTACAAGCATTAGGCTCCATATAGTTGTCTATAAAAGTTTCGGAGCCATTTGGATTCATTTACGAAAGATACAAGGTTTATGCGTTCTTATATCCAAAGGTAAGCATTTTGATTCAATTACGAATGAACGGTAACCAAAAGCAAACTCGGATTTCTAGGAGCAGAATTGGTCCCGAGGTTCCGTTTTCGGCCTAGTAGGCCTAGGACATGCCATATGAAGGAAAGGTGAGCTTTACATACCTTACGGACGTCGTATACTCGCTTGAACTTGAATCCCGTTTCGTCAAAAATCTGCAAATGGTCATCTTTACCAATTACTATTCATGCAAGTTGACATTTCAATCTTTGGTTTTCATTTGGCTACCGAAATTTCGGCAGCACTTCCCCTATAAATACGACACCCCCGAGACTTAGCTCGGCTGCTATATCGACAACAACAACCCAACAACAATATCCACAATACCAACAACTACAACAATTGTCATGAAACGCACTATAACATAAGTAGTCCTTCTTTTCGCATACAATGATACTTTTCATTCCAACTTCACAATATCAAGTTAATATCATTATTCTCACATTCATTTACCAACTCAAGGTTATTCAAACACAATTCGGACACACTTCTCATCATTTCACAAATTACACAAAATTCCCATCAAACCATAATTCATCCCAACTTCCAATTTTTCAACATAAGTATTCATAACATATTTCCATCTTTCAATTTCGTCATCCATAATCATAATTCATATCTATAACCTTACTTTCATAATTACATAAAATTACATAAAAATCTCATAACAACATACAACCAACTTTCATGCTAACTTAATTCATTAAACCTTTCTTTTCATCACAAACATCATAACAACACAACTAACAACTCTATAGAATTTAATTCACTTTACCTCACCATAACAACATCACACGGCCACCTTCAATTCTTCAACTTCATCCAAATTTTCGTTTCCAATACAATTTCCATAATTTCCACAACTAGAATACTACAAAAAAATTCAACACACCATGCCTACATAACCATGCATACACACGGCTACACTTGCATGCACACACAACACACGGCTAAGCACGTACACATCACAACTCCATGTTTATTTTCTAATTTCAATCCTCATAACATATATACTTATTTCATAACATAAAACATGCAAATCTTACCTCTTTCTTGAAATTCCAACATGCCGCAAACGTAACTTTCTCGCATGAATAACTATACCATGTTGGAGAGCACTTCAAACTTGCCAAGAATTCAAGAAGAACCAAATTTTTGAATCAACGACCAAGGCTCCAAAATTTTTTTTTCCTTTTCTTTCTCTTTTCTCTCCATGGCCGAACCTCATCTTTCTTTTTCTCTTGATTTTTCTTTTGTTCTCTTGAAGTTTCTAAGGATAAAGCCACTTATATAATTAATTTGGCACATGGAGAAATTAATTAAAACATGGGTTGGGCCAAAGGCCTTGGCCGGCCAACCCCTCCTTTTGGGCCTCATTTTTCTTATTTTTTTTTAGCCCAATTCACTAGAATTCTCGTTTGCAAATTCCCGAAACATATCTCCAAAATTCCAATTTTGCCCTTAGGCCTTCTCCGGCGTTTTCGCATTCAAACTTCCATAGCTTGACTCGCACTTGCTAAGAAAAATCCAAATATGGCCTTATTTCTTACAAGCAAAAATTATTCCAGATTTTCCAAATGTGCAAAAATGCCGGATATAACATAGAATCTCCTATGTGTGTATGATTTCTGTAGAATATTATTCGGTGACGGTAAGGGCGACTGAGATGTCCCCGCCACAGGTATAAATCTAGAAACCCCGAGTGGAAGATAATTATGAGTACAAGTGTAAGTAGATATTGAGGAATCAGAAGGGCAATATGGTAATTGGGTGGTTTGGACCGGGGTGGGACCCGCTATGAAATTTTTTTTGAAAAATTTATTAAGGCTCCGACTTTCCCTAAATTACGTGGCAAAGATTGTGTGGGGCAATTGACGCAGTTATATTAGCAATAACGCATCAGAATGCATAAAAGTTTCAAAGTTAAGCGTGCTAAGATCGGCATTTGGGATGGGTGACCCCCTGGGAAGTACGTTAAGGAAATTTCACAATTGTAGGTATGAGAAATAACTGGAAATTTAGGGTAACCTAAAGAAAAGGAAGTACGTGAAGTAGTTAGCACCCCTACAGGAATCGTGCAGACTGAAGCGGACGAAGTGAGTGCAAAGAAGAAGGCGTAATATCGCTTGGGAATCAAGGTAAATTTGAATAGTGATTGGAAATGTTTGTAAGTAGAGTGGCAAAGAATCTTAACGTGACAAGGAAATTTCCGTAAGTCTCTGAAGTATAGTAAAGGTAGTTTGACTCTGATCGCGATTCTGTACGCCATATCTCGCGCCCGCTTTTCGGTGAAGCTCTGTCTACTATACCTCTGTGCTTCTGAATCTGATCACGTTTCTGTTTAATATACCTCTGTACGTCCGACTCCGATCATAATTCTGTTCGATATAGTTCAGTACATCTGACTCTGATTATGGGTCTGTCCGATATGCTTCTGTGCGTCCGGCTCTGATCATGAATCCGTTTGATATAACGTATGATTACGATTCTGTCTGCTACGCTTCTGTACTTCTGATTCCGGATACGACTTCATCTGACATACCTCTGATCTTCCAGCTCTACAAATATTCGTTCACCCTATATCCGATTTAAAATCGTATGGACCGCTAGACTAGGATTTCGAATGCCCTAATACCGCAATATCGGAAAATGATAGAAGGACTTGTAAAGTGAAGGCTCTTATAATTACCTCGATCAAGTGTGAGTATGTAATTGGGGAAGACCTCCCGAAGTGTTTGTAAAACCTATAGGCTAATTTAACATTCGAGGACGAATGTTTTAAAGAGGAGGATGTTATATCCTATAATTTTGCGTATTTGGAAAACTTGGAATTACCCTTGACTAGTAAGGAATAAGGTCATGTTTGGATTTTTCTTAATATAGGCATGCCGGTTATGGAAGTATGGATGCGGAGATATTGAGTAAGGTTAAGGGCAAGATTGGAATTTTAGAAATTAATTTCGGGAATTATAAAATAAGATTTTAGCCAATTGGGCTCAAAGGAATAAAATGAAAAATGAGGCCCAACTTGGAGAGGGGTGGCCGGCCATGAAGTGGCCTAGCCCATGGTTAATTATATTTTTTTCCATGTGCTAAATAATATAAGGAGCTAGCATGTAGAAGTTTCAAGAAAAATCAAAACAAATCAAGAAAAAAAAAGAAAGGCCTTCGGCCATAGAGAGAAAGAAGAGAAAAAAAAAGAAGAAAAATTCTTGGAGCTTGGTCTTTGATTCAAAAATTTGGTTCTTCTTGGATTCTTACTAATCTCAAGGTGCTCTCCAAGTTGGTATAATTTTCAAGGCAAGAAAGTGCTCCTTTTGGCAAGTGGAAAGAAATTGGAAAAGGTAAGATTCTTACTTTTATGTTGGAGGAATTATGTATATGTTGTAGCATATGTAGAGTACATGAGAATTATGGAAGTGTTGCATGCATGTGCAAGCCGTGTGGTGTGTGGTTGTGTTGTAGCCGTGTGTGTGTGTGTATGTTGCATGTTTATGGTAAGTTGAATTTTGTGTTGTGTTCTAGTTGTGGTTATGGTGGAATTTATGTTGGAAATGAAAGTTGAATGAATTTGGTTGAATTTGGAAAAGTAGGTGTTGGCCGTGTGGTACCTTATGGAGAAATGAGTTTGAATTAATTTTGTTTAATATGTTGGTTGTGTTGTTGCGAATCTTGTAATGTAAATGAAGGTAAAATAACGTAAGATTGCATTGAAATGGAATGTAAAAGCTTATGTTGTTTAAGTATGATTTCATGACCTTATGGAAACTAAGTTGCTAAGATGTGAATTATGATTGTAGTTGATGGAACTAGAAGATGAAAACATGTTATGAATAAGTATGCCAAAAATTAGAAGGGTTGGAGGAAGTATGGCTTTGGTGGAAAGTTTGTATATTTTATGTGTCTTGAGTATATATTGTAGAAACGCTATGAAATGCTTCCGAATAGTATTGTAATGACCTTGATTAGTAATGAGTGAGAGCATGTTAGTGTTGATTTGAAAGTGTGAAGTCGAATTGGAAATTTTTGCATTATGTCGGGAAGTAGACAAATTGTGTTATATTGTAATTTGTGTTGATCGTTATTGGTTTTGTTGTTGGGTTGTTGTTGATTGTTCTAGCCGAGTCAAATTCTCGGGGATGCTATATGTGTAGGGAAATCGCCGAAATTTCGGTAGTCTAGCGTGGATTTAAGTTGAGTTCATAAAGCTTAAAACTCACATTTGGTAACAATGACCATTTGTAGATTTTTGACGAAACGGGAATCGAAATTGGACGAGCGTAAAGCATAACCAAGGTATGTAAAGTTTTGCCTTTCCTTCTTTGGCATGTTCTGAGTGTAATAGGCTTGAAAGCGAGCCTCGAACGCACTTCTGCTCCTTACGCTCCGAGATTGAAAATAGTTCAAAATCATTCAGTAAGATTGAATTGTCTCCTTTACCTTTTGTCGGCAAAATTGCCTACATGTGTATAATTTCCATAAATGGAGTCGGTACACCCTAAGATGGTTATGGACGACTCCCTAAGGTTTATTATCCATAATTTATGTATGCCACTATAGTTGGGTCCGAGGTGGGCCCACAAAACCCCGATAGTTCTTGTAAGGCATAAATTGACTCCGTTTTGTCCGATCTTCTTAGTTAGTTCTTGTTATCGTTCGCTATCATACGATAAGTTTTATGACTATCTTTACGAGTTTCATAATATGGTATGACATCTGGAGCGGTTCGGAATATTCTGTTCTGAAATAATCTGTCGTGCCATCCCAAATGACACGTATGCGTATCTATTATGACTATAATCCGATAATTCTGATTTGACCTATCTTCTGAACTATTTCAGTTTCATTAAGTCTGTATGTCGGTCTGTATGTATATGGTTTCTCATTGATCTGTTCGTGGATGCCTCAATGCTTCCTTCACTGCGCCGGGCCAGAGTTACGTGATTCGTGCACTTCCACCGCATTGTTCACCGCGTCCCTTGGATGTGCGGGCCGGGATACGTTTATATCCGATTATGATTTGATTATGTGATATTATGGGGATGGCGGCCGGGATGGCATTTGATTTGATCTAATCCGTCCACCGCGTCCCGTACTAAGAGGCGGGTTCGTTACGCGCGTCCCTTATTAAAGGCGGCCGGGATCGATATATGATATGTATGTACGTATATGCTTATGACTGCATGCATGATCCGAGACTCGATTTGGATAAGGATCCGTCCGTCACATTTCGCACGTCTGATTCAGACTCTGATTCCGTCTGTCATACTTCTGAGTTCTGGTTCTGTCTGAGAGTCTGTCTGTTACGCCTCTGTATCTCGGACTCTGTTTATGATTTATAATCACACTCCGTGCATCTGATTTGCGTTGTGCTTCCGTCAACCACATTTTGTACCTCTGGTCCGTATTGAAACTTCGTCAGCTACACTCCTTAGATCTGACATATTACGATTCTGTCTGTACACTCTGTAAGTCTGACCCCGCTACGGATCCGATTCTGTCTGTTATGATTTTACATATTTGACTCTGATTATGATTATGTATGTTATATTTCTGCTTTACATACTCGGTACACCTTCGTACTGACCCCCTGTTCTTCGGGGGCTGCGTTACATGCCCGCAGGTACAGACGCACCTCGAGATACGCCACCAGCTTAGGGTACCCGTTCTGCTGTTGGAGAGTGCTCCTTTTGATCCGAGCCGATATTTTTAGTATATATATATCGTTGTTTGTCTGCTTTGTACATATGGTCATTTGGGTACGGCGGGGCCCCGTCCCGTCTTCGATTCTCGTTCGTATGTTAGAGGCACGTAGACATGTTTGTGGGTTGTCACCGTTACGGTAAGTAAGTACGAGTCTCGCGAATCGAGTAATTCGCTATTATGTTAGCCCTAATGGCTTATGTACAGGTTTAAGTGTGTATATATATATATATATATATATATATATATGTATATATTTTCGTGCGATGTATTTTGTATCTGTATGAATTCATGTATGTCTAAACGAGACTAGCTGCTGAGTATGCTGGATCTGTCAGGTAGGTACGTATGGGTGTCCAGTTAGGACACCGGTCGCGGCCCACGGGGTTGGGTCGTGACACTTACAAATTCAGACGTAAGAAGCAAATGAGAAGATAGAGTAATCTAAGGAGAATTAGAGTCTGCGGAGTGGGCAGAAACCTTAAGAGGTCGCGTAGGACGAGGCGGATTAGACCGGTAAAGAGAAAGAAGGTGCATCACAGCTCTAGAATTAGGGTGAGTTTGAGTAGCGTTTGGGAATATTTTGTGAACGAGATGCTAGTAACTATGTATATATATATATATATAGGTGTGCATGTGACACCCCGTACATGGCTATATCAGCGGATATGTGTGTTCCGGCAACCGACGTAGCGGTATATGGAAGGCATTAATCGGACAGGGTAACGGAGTTCAAGTGAAAAGAAAAATAAAGGGCACAAATGTTACAAGGCAAGCTGATGCTGTTTTCACTATAGGGTAAGCTTGGGAAGTTTTAATACAATGATATTTGGGAAAAGAAAGAAAGTGAGTATATGAACGACACGGGGATCAGAATGTCGGAATAAAAGTGCCGCCTAATTGAGATTGGAAAATGCGGACATAGGGCAAGGTATGATCGGGTAATAGTATAAGTACACCCCTTAAATGGGGGAAGCGGGTGCGAGGGATACAAGTGCAAGATGGAGACAATCAACACTACAATATATTTGATACGGGTGCTCGGGCTACAGGTAAGATGTTTTGCCGAGACAAGTCAGTAAGATCCAAAAGCTTGACAAAAGGGGGTAGAAGCTAGGATGGTAATTGAGATAGTCGAGAATTAATTGTGGAGATCTTAAATGATATGACATTGGAAAGTGGAGGCTTAAAGGAGAATACGACAAGAAAATGATAACGAGTAACTCACAGAGACATTGTGAAGGATAACACTGCTATGTTGGATTAGAGGCTAAGATGTGGGCAATAGAGCTGTTCGCTAATAACACTGTGACCTATAAGTAGCAGGGAAGAAAGATAGAAAACCTCCTATAGTAGGAAGCGAAAAAAAAATCAAAGGAGTGAATGATGGAAGGGAAAGGAGTATGACAAAATAGGCTATAAGCGAATGTTGGTACGGAGGAGAGATGTGAAGTAGAATGAACCAGGAGAAGGAAAGATCGTGACTAAGATCAATTATACCTTATACAAGTCGTACAAGGGTAGTTATGTGATCTATGAATATTTAGATGCCAGAAATGAGACCAGGCGAATACTTAATGGGAAAAGTTGGGATTCAGTAATAACAATATGGTTACGAGATTTTGGGTTCATTAAGGAAAGATGTGAAGATGGTTTAAGTTAAATTACCGAGATAGAGCTAGTACTAAGGACAAACAGGACATGGCTGTGGCTGAACCAAAGACCTATCCCGATACCGGTGGTAAGATAAGAGAAGAGAAGACAAGGTAAAACATAAGGACTAGTGAAGCGACGCTCAGGTAATTTTTGGGCTATTTTGAGCACCTTCGCATATTCTTGTAAAGATTACAACATAATGTGTGACCGAAAAGTTGAGAGCAAGATCTGAGCAAAGGGAGGATGGAAGAGTTCGAATTAAGGATAAAGAAATGACACGAGATAATGTGCCTAGGATGTTACAAGTTGCGTGAAGGGGATTTTAAGATGATTTAAGCAAGATGATCAGAACTAGCTGGTTACTAAAAGAGGGTAAATGTATATGTCAAATTCTTTCAGGATAATACCAGCTGATGATAAGTAAAGCAGGGAACGACTATTAGCAGCTCGGGGACGGCAGAAATCATATGACTACAATCGGCGTCGACACTTAGAATTCCAGATTGGCGAGTGGGTATGCTTGAAGATATCACCCATGAAAGGTGTAATGAGATTCGGCAAGAAGGAGAAGTTTAACTCGAGATGTATTGGACCTTATTACATTGTTCGTAAGGTAAGAAGGTTGCGTACTAAAGACGTGGCTTTTGTTAAGGTACTGTGGCGGAACAATAACAGGGAGGAGATGATTTGAGAAGCTGAAGAAGAGAGGAAGAAGAAACATGATTGGTACATGAGACTGCATGTATAGTAATAAAGGAAACCCCCCTGAGATCTGTATAAGACCTTATGAGGCTAGTTCAACATTCGAGGACGAATGTTCTAAAGGGGGGAAGGATGTTATATCCCGTATTTTGTACATTGGGACATTCCGAGCTAGTTGTGATAAGTTAAGGACAAGACTATTTCGGGATACGAGTTAAAGACTTTTAATCTACGATATTGTTTTAAGGCACAAGTTGCTTATGATTTTATTGGTATGGAATATTAAGAAAAATTTGGGGTTAAAAGTGAACTATGGAAAGTTGATAATTCATGTAACCAAAGGGCCAAGTGGCCGTGCATATGGGGTGTGGGCCATGGGCCACATGGATGTATAATATATGTATACAAAAGATGACTAATTAATAATTCATCATCTTTTCAACACTCAGAATATTGGAGAAGATTGGAGAAAGAAGGAGAGAAATAATCGGCCATGGTGGCCGAATTTAGTACCTCAAGAATTGATCAAGAAAAATAATTTCCTTCTAGCTTTTCTACCAATTGGAAGGTCCTCTATAACGTGGAGTGGTTGTTGGAGCAAGAAAAACATTCATTGTTGCAAAGCATCAACCTTAGCCAAGTTGAAGAACTAAGTGATAAAGGTAAGGTTTAATCTCCTTTTATATGTGTTGTGGATGGTTTGTGCGTATTGTAGTGTGTTGAAATGGGTGAAATTCATGAAGTTATGTGTGTTGATGTTGTAGCCGTGTATGGGCTGTTTTGGTGTAGGCATGATGAACTAAATTTATTTAGTATTTTTGGTTGTTGTTGTTGTAGATTCTATGATGAAAATGAAGGTTTGATGGTTCAAATTGAAGTTGTAATTATCGTGGGCTGTTTTAGAAGCTAACGTGATTTTGATATGATTTCTTGTTTTTATGAAAATGATGTGGTTAAAGTGTGGATTATTGGTGTAGTTCATGAATTTGGGAGAGAGGAATGTGTTGTTGTTGTTGTTCTCGGGTTTGGGGAGTTTTTGGGTGGAGTGGCATTGTGGTTGGATTGTTTTGAACATTGTGCGGATTGTTTGAAGTGTTCTTGAGTCTTGTTTGAATGATCTCGGATTAGTACTTGAATGTGTGACCATTGGTGTTGGTTTGATTGTATGCGGTTGATTTGAATGTAAATGAAATGCCGTCGAATTATATGGAAAAGAATTAATAATGTTAGAATGCGTTTTGAATTACTCGTTGATGTTGTTAGTATGGTTGTTGGTATTGTTGTTGACGATTTGACCGAGTTGAATTCTCGGGGTTTGTTGAATTTATAGGGGAAATGCTGCCCGAATTTCGGTAAATAAAGTGCTAGCTTAGAATTGGATCCCTAAGTGCCTGTGGCTAATGTTTGGTATCTAATGACGTTGTTGTAGATCGTGAGAAGCCGAGACTTAAGTTTGGATTAGCTTAGGAAGCGGACGAGGTATGTAAAGCTTGCCCCTTCTTTCTTTTGGCATGTCTTAGACGTAAGTAAGATATGATACGATATGAGCCTTAGGGGTAACTCCATTCTTAAGATCCGAGCATGTCTACGATTCTTATTCACTTCCTGATATTCGCACTCTTAATGTAGTCGAGCTATTGCTCTCGAGTCTTTGGTATGTCTGGATAATGAATGTTGCATAAAGAGGTTTCATTCCTAAAGTGTTCTGTAACGTATAATGTCACTAACTTTCATATATGGTCTCGGATTGCTATGATATGTTCGCAAATGATTCTGTAATGGATAATGCCCGTAACTTTCATCGGCGGGCTCGGATTGGCTTGATACATGTTTATGATCTCTGAGACGTTGTCTGACACAGTTCATAACAATATTTGTAAAAAGTACCGAGTGTGACCATTATTCGGATACTCGAGCGTTGATTTGTCTATTTACCTATCGAGTCCTAAAAGATGATTTATGTGCATATGGTTTCTCACTACTCTGCTCGTGCAAGCTGTTATTACTTCTTTCACCGAGTCCCGGGCCGGGTATGTATTCGTGCACAGTTCACTGCATTATTCACCGAGTCCCTCCTTAGAGGGCCGGGTACGGTATATGATGATATGATGATGGCGCCGGCCATGTGATGGGCGAGTATGGTATACATGATGGAGACAGGATCTCTTTTATCGAGTCCCTTACTAGAGGACCGGGTACGGTAAATATATGATTACTTCACCGAGTCCCTCACTAGAGGGCCGGGTACGGTATATATATATGATGATATGATCTCATTCACCGAGTCCCTCACTAGAGGGCCGGGTACGGTATATATATATATGATGACATGATGATATGATGACATGACGATATGATGATTTTACTTACCGAGTCCCTCACTAGAGGGCCGGGACACGTTATACATGCATATGTACACGATGATTATTTACTTATGTCCCTCAGTCCCATAATGGTCTGGATATGATATTAATACGCATGATTTATGTTTCAGAGGCAAGCCATATGATTTTCTATACTCCTTATTTCAGTATGATCCTGTTTACCGTATGTCATGCTTTACATGCTCAGTACATATTCCGTACTGACCCCCTTTCTTCGGGGGCTGCGTTTCATGCCACGCAGGTATATACAGGTGAATAGAAGATGTTCTAGCTGGATTGGCGAGCTCCATTTCCTTCCGGAGTGTTGTCGAGTCAGAGTATCTATGTTATGGCATCTTGGTTTATGTTAGAGACTTTGCAGACAGAGTCACGTATATGACATGTCAGTTTTGTAAGCGGCTCTGTAAGCCGATGTATCATTATGCATTGTACTACAGATTTCATATGACTACAGATTTTATTTGATTTTAGAAAGATAAAAAGCATGTTGTTCTTTGAAAGGCTTTCATTATGCACTCATTTCATGATTTAAGGGCCCAGTATGATTACGAGTATCACGAGGATCAGCGGGTTCATTCGGCCCTAAGTAAGGGTCGGGTGCCCATCATGCCCTATCAGGTTAGGGTGTGACAAATTGGTATCGAGCCGTCGTCTAGGGTTGTCGCAAAGTCGTGTCCAAGAGGCTCCGTTTATGGTGTGAAGCACGCCACATTTATAAATAGGAGGCTACGGGGCATCTAGGGTGGTTACTCTTCTTTCACATCTGAGATCGTGCCATAGAGCCAAGTCATAGGGAATGAGATTCCTTATACTAACCTTTGATTTCAGCAGAAGAATGGCATCGACGAAAGGAAGTGACTAGCGATATTGGAAGTTACAAAGCACGCGGTAAGCAAAGGTATGAAAGATATATGTCGGGTAAGATATTGAAGTACGATTGAAATGTAAGTTGAAGATTAAAAGGGAAAGTAAACAAGAAAGTGTAACAAAAGTGCGGTTGAAGCCGGGCATACGAGGTATGTTCATCATTTTCGTACCGTTGTTGATATTGGGAGCCCTGTGTGGCTGTGATATGATATGATATATATATACATATGTTGGCCCTGTGAGGCATTGTTGGTATTTCCTGCGTGCAGGTTTTGAGATAGTAACAATCACAGAGGAAACTCTGCCAAAATTTTCTTAGAATAAAGAGAGAATGAGATATGGGTTTGTAATATGTCTTGAAAGGTCGTGCCAATAGTAATGGTAAGATTTGACTAAGCTACGAGTACGGCTGACATCGAGAAAGAAGTTAATTGCTGAATTGAGGATAATAACAATTAGAAGGTCAACATCGATATGGTAAAAAGAATTTGGAGAGGGCTTGTAATCCTAAGAGATGGTTCAGAAAAGGGCTGGTAAATCTGGATGGAGTGTTATTTAAGGTATTGATTGAATTGATAAGCAGGGATGAATTATGACGAGCTTATAGTTAAAAGAAGTAATAGTATGATTAAGACAAGAGTACAGAGGAAAAGAATTGTGATGGATATGAATGTATTGACAAGACAGCTTGTGAGATATTAAGGATAAAGTTGATCAGAAAGGGTAAAGGGTTAAGAAGTGTTACATTATAGGATTGATTACGAATAAGATATAATGTGAATATAATGAGGATTGTTATGAAAATAAGTAAAGCCGAGTGAGAAGGTGGCCAAAGCTACGATGTTCTCTATGTAGCTAGAATATAAAGACAAGTGTGAAACGAAAAAGCGAGCTATGGAACGAATAAGGAAGGTTTATCAAGTTCTGCAGGGAAAGTTTGTATAAGGGTTATATAATAATGGAAATGATAGCGAGTGTAAGAAAAGAAAGGGTAATTGAAAGGAGGAAATAAGAAGAAAGTGAGATAACAGCGTAGTAATAGACCATGACATGTGTAGCCAAGGGTACGAGTACTATAAATGACGGGACTGTGAAAGACTCGGTTATAGAAAGGAGGAGGAACGAGGTAAAATGAGAGTAGAAATCCAAAGGCCGATAACCAGGTATTTATAAGTAACAGCGATCAAGATGTATTCCTCACCGTTGGGAATCTGGAAGTCTAGGATGGAAAGTAGTCATATCCACAGGTGAAAGGTGAATATTGAGGATTGAAAAGGGCTAAAATAGTAATTGTGGAGTCAGAAGAGTAAGAGACCCTTTCTAATTCGGAAGGAGATGTGTTATGGGAACGTTTCGAAATCTGTTGAGACTTCAACTTACTCCAGATTATGTGACGAGGGTCATGCGATGAGGTGGACGCGATCATACTAGCGTTAAAGCATCGTATTTCATCAGAATTCCAAGGTTAAGCGTGCTGGAGTGAGAAATTTTAGGATGGGTGACCCCCTGGGAAGTTTTCTGAAAGTCTTACAAATTCAGACGTAAGAAGCAAATGAAAAGCTAGAGTAATCTAAGGAGAATTAGAGTCTGCGGAGTGGGCAGAAACCTTAAGAGGTCGCGTAGGACGGGGCGGATTAGACCGGTAAAGAGAAAGAAGGTGCATCACAGCTCTAGAATTAGGGTGAGTTTGAGTAGCGTTTGGGAATATTTTGTGAACGAGATGCTAGTAACTATGTATATATATATATATATATATATAGGTGTGCATGTGACACCCCGTACATGGCTATATCAGTGGATATGTGTGTTCCGGCAACCGACGTAGCGGTATATGGAAGGTATTAATCGGACAGGGTAACGGAGTTCAAGTGAAAAGAAAAATAAAGGGCACAAATGTTACAAGGCAAGCTGATGCTGTTTTCACTATAGGGTAAGCTTGGGAAGTTTTAATACAATGATATTTGGAAAAAGAAATAAAGCGAGTATATGAACGGCACGGGGATCAGAATGTCGGAATAAAAGTGCCGCCTAATTGAGATTGGAAAATGCAGACATAGGGCAAGGTATGATCGGGTAATAGTATAAGTACACCCCTTAAATGGGGGAAGCGGGTGCGAGGGATGCAAGTGAAAGATGGATACAATCAACACTACAATATATTTGATAGGGTGCTCGGGCTACAGGTAAGATGTTTTGCCGAGACAAGTCAGTAAGATCCAAAAGCCAGCAAAAGGGGTAGAAGCTAGGATGGTAAATTAGATAGTGCTGAGAATTAATTGTGGAGATCTTAAATGATATGGCATTGGAAAGTGGAGGCTTAAAGGAGAATACGACAAGAAAACGATAATGAGTAACTCACAGAGACATTGTGAAGGATAACACTACTATGTTGGATTAGAGGCTAAGATGTGGGCAATAGAGCTGTTCGCTAATAACACTGGGACCTATAAGTAGCAGGGAAGAAAGATAGAAAACCTCCTATAGTAGGAAGCGAAAAAAAAATCAAAGGAGTGAATGAAGGAAGGGAAAGGAGTATGACAAAATAGGCTATAAGCGAATGTTGGTACGGAGGAGAGATGTGAAGTAGAATGAACCTGTTATATTCCGTAATTTGTACGTTGGAACAATTTTGGGACAAGTCGTACGTAAGTATTATTGGCATGGAATATTAAGGGCAAGCTCGGAATTTGGAAATTTTCATTATGCATGACTTCTTGGAAAAGTCAAGTGGCCGTGGGACCCACCCATGGATGGCCAATTGCTTCAAGCCATGGAAGGGGTGTATGTGTCCATCTTATATTTGTAAGGGTTAAATATATATATAGACAAAGTGTCACGACCCAACCCGTAGGCCATGACTAGTGCCCGAGCTGGACACTCGTATACACTTGTTATCTATAGTCATACACTGCTAGTATGCACGAGCTGATATAAGTATAAGGGAAAAACATATGCAAGTCGAAGCTACTTATTTCCCGAAGAAGCTACACCTATAACGATTAATATCGTACCAAAGCCGCAAGGCCGTCATATATATATATAGGGAACGTCCCCAACAAAACATAAGCCGAGAAGGCTACCTTCATACACAAACTGCCCCGATAAACATATATATAGCTACGCAAGCCGACAAGGTCGCGTATACTACAAATGGGTACGCCCCACACAAGCCATAACCTTATAACAAAACAACAACCATCCATAGACCCACACTTGTGACCACGGAACCTCTAAGAGTGACAACGACATCATATGATGGGACAGGCCCCGTCGTACCACGAACGATAACATATGTACATATCAAAAGGTTATACCACGACACTATGCTCCGAACAAAGGAACACTCGAAATAGCCGAGTAGATACCCTAGGGTCAAGTAGATCTCCGAAGCGTGTGTCCGTAC
>NW_026727765.1:0-32222 GCF_029784015.1 Lycium ferocissimum
AAGAAAAGAAAATATAGATTTTGGTGTGCGTACACAGTGCCCTAATATAGAGAGAGGATTTATATGACCAATATTGACTATTAATAGTTGCTAGTGTAGCTGCATTTGTTAACAAAGAAAAGGGGAATTGGAATTACTTTTGAGATCGGAGATAGTATCGGAGTGGGAGACAATTAGAGCCAAGTGAGTATCAAGGTTGGTGTCTACGAAAAGAGCCTTGTACGTATCTTCGGCTCCATCGGAATCACTTTCTTCGCGACGTCGTTTCAACATCATTGCACCACCAACCACCACGGCCAAAGGGGTTTACTTCTGTGAGGTGGCAATTACACAAAAAAGGGTTTAACGCCCCTATGCAAGAAAGACAATACTATTAACGGGCCTGCACTTGCTTTTTCCAAAAGCCCAAAGCCCTACACAATCGGGGAATGTTAGTAGGAAAGATTATTACTATTATATTCCATAATTACACTTTATAGCAGTATTTTTATATAATTACAAAACAACAATAAATACCCCGTCTAATTTCACAAGTGGGATCTGAGGAGAGTAACATATATGCATGCCTTAACAATATCTCGCTATATGCAGTGATTTACATTTTTGAAAATGCCCCTCCCAAAAGAAAGAAAAAGGGAAGAAAGAAAGAAAGTAAGGTGAATAGAAAAGTACTTTCAAGGTGGACTAAAAATATATAGTAAATAGCAAGATACAATGCAAATATTCAACAGATGGTAATGAACATCGAAAAGTAAGAAACTATGTGAGTACTAAATAACAAAACATATCGATATTTACATTTATAAGCTATGTTTTGAAAGAAAATACCGCTACATTGTGCCAAAAAAAAAAAAGATATCGTTATTTTTTACAAAAAGGGTTGTAATCTCGCTATTTATGAAAGATTCTCATGCTAGTAATAAATATGCAAGCTTAAAATGAACTTTACAAGATTTTGCATAACAGAAAATATGGATACTAATTAATAATTTTTTAAAATAACTAAAAATAAATGAAAAGATAATTTACATCCTAAACAAATTCTCTCAGCCATAAATCATATATATATACTCCCATTTATGTGATATAGTTTGACCAGGCACGGAGTTTAAGAAAAAAAGAAAGACTTTTGAAATTTGTGGTCTAATAAACAAGTCATAGATATTTGTGTGGTTGTAAATCATTACTGAGAATCAGTTTGGATTCATGTAGGGACGTTCTACTAAAGAAGCCGTTCATCTCATAAGGATATTGATGGAGCAGTATAGGGAGAGGAAAAGGAACTTACATATGGTGTTCATTGACCTAGAAAAAGCGTACGACAAAGTCCTTAGGAGGCTTGTACGGAGATGTTTGGAGGCTAGAGGTGTACTTGTAGGGGCAATTCGCAGAATTGCCCTTCTTTTGGGGTGGTATTTAAACGCTTTAAACTAAAAACATGGGATTCCGGGTTCAACCCCCGCTCATCAAAAATTTAAAAAAAAATTGCAAAGCGAGTTTAAATTTCGCTATGGAGTTTTAGTTATGTTTAACTAAAATAGGGAAAGCAATTTAAAGGTATATATACATATATTTTTTTAACTTTTCAAGGTCACTTTTAGTAATGCCTAACTAAAAAACATAAAACATAACTAAAAGTATCTCTTGCTGTAAGTTTCATGGCATAACTAAAAGTTTTTATAAGGCAAAAGTTTAAATTTTGTTATACCCCTAAATGAGACTTTTAGTTATATTTAACTAAAGTACGCAGGAGAAATAGAACATTTTGTATTTATATATATATATATATATATATTTTTTTTTTTTTTTTTTTTTTTTACTTTTCGAGTAAACTTTTAGTTATGCCTTAACTAAAAAGACAATTAATTGCGGAACTTTTCCGGTAACTTAACATAAGGCGAAGGTCTATGCTGTAAAAAGGGGCACTAATTTTGTTATGTGAGCATAACTAAACTATGTCTTGAAAAATTAACGATCGGGGCGGACTTTGCGTTATGCCGGATAACTTTTAGCTTTTCCTTAAAGATTATGCGGATCGGCATACTATTATGCGAAATTATTTTTTATTTTATGCTTGAGCCGGGGGAGCGTATTCGCCCACCTTTTTCCAAGCGCGACACAACGTAACGAAATATGAGGGGGAAATTTAAAGGCACCAAATTTGCAAAATTTAAAGACCACCCCAAAAGAAGGGCAATCCACGCAAAAAAATGTACTTGTAGCTTACATTAGGGCAATTAATTGTCCGGTTTAACACAATTGTCCGGTTTAACACAAATATGGCGACTATTGTGAGAGCCTGATTATGATATTAATATGGACTATTAATTGATTATGTGAGAGCATTGGTATGAACGTAATGTGGGGATATGAATTTGAATCCAGCGCTAATAAATCACTGATTTGATACCTTTCTTGTGGTTTGCCTGCTAATTGTGATTATGAGGATTAATGTAGACATTTGGGGCACATCTGTGGAGTGCCGAATTTGATAAAGTTTGAATCTTTATTGCATATCTCGTTAAATATTTTGTGTTGTGGTTATTATTTTTGAATTGAGTTGTTGATGTATATATATATTTTATGCCACAGCTGTGCAATTTGTGTTTGTTGAGTAATTTTATATTGTGTTGTGCATATTTCTTTGTTGCTTTCTTATTATATTGCACATGTTAATTAATTGAAAAATGAATATTATGTTTAACTTTCTACGCTACTTTTTTGGTGAAAGTTGATTATACTTACGGAGTACTCTCCGTATTCACCTTTTCCTTTCCTGTACTTCATACACAAATTAATTTGAATCCGAGCGTACTAGTGCTGCCAGAGAATGAGCTATGGAGATCGCTTGTGATAGCAGCATTGATCTGCCATAGTTTGTGGTGGCGTAGAATTTCATTTTTATTTATGCTCATTCAGACAGGTTATGTGTTCTTTTTCAGAAAACGTTGTATTATTCTACTCTTAGATAATTATGACTAGTATTATCAATTTTTGGATTATATTTGGGTAGCTTATGCACTATCGTTATTTATGTTCTTTGTTAGACTTTAATTACTTTTGATTGTTGAAATGTGTCGAGATGATTATTGGATTCTTGGGTTGCCCGATGTAAAAATTGTTAGGTGTCATCACAACTTAGAAAATTGAGTCGTAACAATGAATTAATCAATTTAAAACCCACACCGTCCATTATCCGGGTTAGACTAGCAATATGAGAAAATTTGCCTTGCACATATGGACACCTTTTTTTTTTCCTTTTCCTTTTTGACAAATACATAAAAATACAATAAATCACAAAATGCATTTAAAATTTGTAAAAAAATATTAAAAGGAAAAAGATAGCATGGAAAAGAGAAATTGTTGAACTCCCAAATAGTGTTAGGGGTTGTTTGGTTACATGGATAAGGGACAATAATTTCAAAATAAAATGTGAGATTATTTTATCTCGCGTTTGATTGAATTTTAATTCAGGTACAGGAATTTTGAGATTATTTAGAATTTTGATTCAGGTCAAAATAAAAGTCCAAGTATTGCTTTAGCAACGTAACAGTTCTAAAGACGTTTGAAAGACGATAAGTCGGGCAAGAGCTAGCTAGCTAGGCGAGGGGCAAGCTCGCATAAAAAATTTCTACAACCAAAGCAATTAAGCTCCCATAAAGTAATTTTATATTCTTTTGTAAATATTTCTTTGTCTATGAAAGATTAATCAAAATATTGTGAAGGGACCAAGGCAATTAAGTCTGAATCCTCCTGTTGAGGCCAATGGAGAGGCGCCACGCATCAAGAAGAGATTCAGGCACCAAAGAAGCAAACCACCATTGAAGTGAATGTGGCCAATAAGGCATGCTCCTCCAACCATATCCTATTTGTGCTACTGCTGCTTTTGCATACTCCTCTGCTGATGGACTGAACAATGATGATTTCTCTATGCTTGCAACTCTTGAACTCATCTTCGTTTTAACATATAACGGTACCTAATTATGTGAAGAGGTTCGGAGTCTGACGGTCAAAACATTTATTTTTGATTATGAAATTGATTATAAATGTAAAAAAATTAAATATTTGAAAACTATACGAAAAATACTATACTACAAATCAACATAGCTAATGATCACTCAAAATATTTTTTTAAAAAAATTGAGAACATTATAGTCAAACAAAAATTTATCCAAATAGTAACACATTCACATCAAATGAGATGGTAGTGACGTATTATCAGCATATGGTGTACCATGTAACCAAAAGCGTATATAATTATTGGGTTCAGCTGAAATAAAGTTTTCAACAAATTAATGACTAAAATTTCAACAACTATTACCGTAATTTTTTTTCCAGATTACTAAGTACTATTTATCTCTCTTTTTATAGATGGAGGTAGCAGTAGTTATTTGTTAAGTTAACTAATATGGGGTCGTTTGTATCATTAAAAAGGTAAAATAGTCTTGAGATAAAAATTTAGTACTGCCTTATCTCTTGTTTGGATACTAATCCTGGGATAAGGTTATCCCAGGACTAAAAATATTACTGGGTAAGTTATCCCAGACAGAGGATGAAATAACAATCCCAGGATAAAACAATAAAAATGACAAAAATATCCCTGAGGTCCCTCAAACTTTTTTTTACTAAATAAGGTGGAGGCATTTTTACAAACAAATTTCTTAGAAATTTTACAATGCATGTCACTTTTAATATAACAAACCAAATAATCAATCAAAAATAATCCCAACATAACTAATCCCAACATAATTAATTCTAGCATAATTAATCCCACCATAACTAATCCCAAGCTCCCAGCATATATAACTTTGTCTTCAAACCAAACGACTCAGTGTGTTTAGTTTTTTATAGAAGTTAAACTCTTTATATATTACTCCGTCCATCCTATTTTGGTTAATGTTGTTTTACAGAGTTCAAGATTTTAATTGCTTGAATTACATATCACATAGGTAGTAGTAGAGAAAAATACTAAAATAATGATCAAAAAGTTGTTTGACTTTTAATAGAGAAAAATTGGCAATTCTATGCGTAATTGCAGGCCGAAATATGGTCAAGTTAATTCTAATAAACAAAGTTAATTTTGTACCAATAAAGATATAAACAAAGTTAATTTGTCACGTGAAAGGGACATTTAAAGTGCGACTCCTTATTTTAGATGCATTTTGAATGTCTGAAGATACTTATAGTAATTGCAACCAAAGAAGTGGAGATTATGAGCTAATTCGTACTAATACGTACCTGACACTGAACATCTATACCATGGTGTTTGTATTCAACGAATAAGCATCTTGACAACTGATCGATATACCTGCAATATTTTTCAGTTTTAATTAATATTCGAATACATCAGCAATCAAACTCATGCAGTACATAACTGCAGCACGTATGAGATGAGATCCATCTACAGAGAATCCTATTAGTTTTTGTTTGGGAACAAAGGCGGATCCAGGATTTGGAGGTTCCGGGTGCCACATTTCTTTGAATCCAAATAGAGTAAATCTTTGATCTGTTCAATATCGACGTTAGGCTTCGGATCGGATTATTGTCTTTTAAATTTAGACAAATCAGTTAAACAAAAAAACGTAATAATTATGGCAACCCAGCATAAAGAAGATTTTGTTCCAATGGGAGGGAGAAGATGTTTGGACGAGAAAACTTAAGATAATTTAACTTTTTAAATTAAGCAAATAACTACGAAGAGATTAAAAAAAGTCAACAATTAATAAATAGAAATAGTCAATAAAAATAATTAAAAGCAATTTAAGTCGAATTAAGGAAAAGAAATAAAAGGAAGGAGAATAGAAAGCTTATGGATTCGGCTCCTCTCCATTATGCATTTTTTTCATTTTCTCAAGTGTATAGTCGGATAATTGACATTTATCTTATTTTAGATTGACTTAGATTAAATTAACTTAACAAATATCTTAATCATAGTTAATGAGATAATTTTAGAAACACACTCACTAACATTGATAAGTAAAATCCTTAAGTTCCATAAATTTTTGCAACTATTATTAACATTACTCACATTTTATATCTTTTACATTCATATATAATTTTTTTTAATGAAATGAAACTACATAAAATTTCAAATAATTCTCTTCTCTTTCTCTCATACAACCCTTTTGATTATTCAACTTCTTTTATTTGAAATATGACGAATAATGCATAAAATAAAACAAAAACTACGTCATATTTTACCATATTAAGCTTCTTTGAAATAAATCGATTTTTATTTCATTTATAATCAAGAATTTTTCTTTTACCCGTAATTTTATTTCTAACCTGTAGGAACTTTTTACAAATCAAATATATGAAATTAGTAAGTGACCCTCATATAACTATTTTAATTTAAAATTAAAAAGGTAGGTTAAAACAAATGAGGGAGTTAATATAATTTATATGTTAAAAGGCATTAATTATACCCCTTACTCGTTAGTTGCTGGTTTATGGGTTCCAAAAGTTGAGGACTTTTTAAGTTGTGGACCTTTTTTTTTTTTTGAACAACTGTGCAAATAACATCACTGCTGAGGGAGTTAATATAATTTATATGATCCAGGCATTAATATCCATTACTCGTTAGTTGCTGGTCCATTTCCAAAAGTTGAGGACTTTTTAAGTTGTGGACCTTTTTTTTTTTTTTGAACAACTGTGCAAATAACATCATAGGATCCAGCTCATATCCATTACTTTTTCCATTTATTTTTAAAGGCCAAGATTTTATAACGGCTCCGTCTCCGTAACTTTTTTTTTGTTGGGGTATTTTAGTTCACTTGATTTTTTATTGAGTCATTTTGGTTCCGGACCCCAAAATGAACTATACACAGTGAAACAGAGAAAGATAAATCAAACAGTATTAGATAGACCAAGATCCAAGAGAATAATAACGGAAACAAAAGAAGAATTAAAAAATAAAAAAGGTGCGCGTCAAAAAATCTATATGTGTTCTCAATATTCGATTCTCAACTTAAACAAAAAAAGGCCCATTTATTTGTTCATCATAAAAAAATTAAAAAAAAATAAAAAGAGGAGGAAAAGTAATTAATAAGAAGAAGAAATGAAGGGAATAGTTGAAGATGGTGCAAGGAAAGAGAGGAGACAAAGATCTGAGCCCAACAAAATGTAGGCCTCATTCACGCACAAATTTTGTGCGTGAAAAACATTATTTTGCATAGTTGGTCCTTTCACGCATTAAATTAGTGCGTGAATCCTATTTGTGTTATTTTTTTATTTTTTTTGTATTAGTTTGGTTCAATTTTTTTTTTTTTTTGTCCTACAAAAGTCGCGGATTTTCAAAAGCCTTGCATTAATGCAACAAACCACGTAAAAACTAGAATTAGGTGCCACGCGTCATGTGCGGCCGGACCACCATTAAGTGCCACATTGTGACCTTTTTTGAGGACCATTAAAAGATTTGGTCCTCTTTTGGCTACGACGACCCCTCCAAAACTTTTCTCTTTGAGAATTTTACTGCTCCCTCTATCCAATTTATACGAGGGTGTTTGACTACGCATGAAATTTAAGAAAAGTTTTTGAATTTTATGATATTTTTATGATTAGAAATCATTTCATTAAGGGTAATATGAGAATTTCAAAGTTAAATTGCTGCTAAATATAAAAACGTGTCTTTTTTTTGGACTGATTGACTAAAAAGAAAAGTGCTGGATGAGGAAGTAGTAGTTAACTAGTTAAAATGGCTTCCCATAAATTAGTGCAGGGCTTCTCACTTAATAGATGTTATTTTCACTTAGAACATTAGATACGAATACGAACTACTCCTTCCATTACTCCATACCAAAAAAAAATAAATTAAAATCCTATGTTCAATTTGACCCTTTTTTCCTTCTAAATAGACGTTTGTTTAATTTTATGACAAAAGATAATTTCTCATATTTGAAACTTTAAATTTAAATTTCTCAATTATATTTAATAATATGCTTTTATAATTAATTACAAAATATCACGACATGTTTAAGATAGTAAACTTTAGAAGTCCTTTTCTATAACATTATACCTGATCAACACCGCTAAATAAATTAGAACACAGGGAATAATATTATAATTTTTTCGGTCATTAAGTAATTTTAAATAAAGAAAATGTGGTTTGTAGTAAACTTTATGTCGTTTCCAAATAATAGTAAGTTCTATTTAAAAAGTTGAAAAATCAATATCCAAATTCATATTGAATCACAGGGGGGTTGGGGTGGGGGGAGGGGAGGCGAGGTTACACTTTTTACAGCCATTAGAAGATGGTTCAAGAAGAGCAAAGATCCAACACTGTTGTTTTTTATTTTGAATCACGAGTGGCTCCAGTCCAGACCACTTATAAGGAAAAGTATAATTAATAATAAAAAGCAAGTAAATAAATTCAAGTATAAAATAGATTATTGTATTATTTTATACAATCAAATAATAAATTCAATTACTGCACTTTTTAAGTTGTGGTCCTAGAAGAGTATCACAGAGAAAAAATAAAAATTAAACAAGAATCTAGGGGGAAAAACTTTATGAAGCTTTAATTGGATTTAGGTAAATACCTCCACTTTTGTCCATAAAACACCAAACAGTGGCATTCATTAAGAACGAAATTTCTGATCTATCAAAGTCCAAATCACAAAAACATTAAACTACCATAGGGCCAACAACCAAAAGTAAAGAGAACTAAAGGACTTCAAACGTGGCCGTATACCTAACACTCCCTCACATACCTAGGTCGTCCGACATTTAAAGCGTGGAGCATACGTATGATATAATTTAGGAATCTAATATTGAGTAAACTAACAATATGCAAATGGGTCGATCAGTAGCGAAACTATGATTTTTACTCAATTAATTCAAAATATAAAGAAGTAAACATGCAAAAAAATTAAGGAGATCTAACATCTAATCATATATATTAATAAAAATAATATTCTCAGATATACTTGTAATCTTTTCTCGATTTGAGATAGAGTTAAAATAACTTGCAGTTCTCTAACTCCGCCCTTAGGTCCAATTTTGATACCATATAAAAAAATTATACATTAAGTCTATCTTAACCCTAAAAAATTAGCTTATGAAGAAACCAAGAGAATTATTAAGATCAGAGGACCTATTCCATCAATCAATGAGGCGAGCTATGTCGTTATTGTGTATTCTTCTGACTAAAGAAGACTCGATATAGTGATTAAGATTTTTTAATTTAACCAAATTACTAATTTATTTTATAAAACAAATTCAAGAAAATAACTTTCACATGACATGCATGAAAACAAATTAAATGGCAAGAAGAAGAACCACTTACGCTTTAGTTGCAGCATAGATGGTGTATAGAGGATGAGAAGGTACAACAATGGAGGCACCAGAACCCATATTCACGATGGCACCCTTTCTTCTACGTATCATTCCTGGTAAAACCGTCATTGTCACTAAGGTGGTACCTGTTGAAGACATAATTAAGTGAATAACCACAATATTTAACATCGTAATATCAGAGCAGTTAAGAGGTCTTAGATCCAAGTCTCACTGCTACCTATTTATCAAAAGAAAAAAAAAATCAAATTCCATGAAAAAGAATCATGCTTCAACGTGAGGGGAGGCACAGATTTATCGAAAAAGAATTTACAACATGAAAAACAATCAAGCTCACATGTGATGGATGTATTAAAAAAGCTCGCATGTGATGGATATCTGTAATAAACTAAGTTGTTAGATAAGATGGTCACACAAGTACCTTCCAAGTTTACTTTCACTAAATTTTTCCATATGTTCTCATCCACCTCATGAAAAAACATGGCTCTTGGATATGTGACACCAACGTTGTTAATTAAAACACCTATGTTTAACCCTTTAATTGCCTTTCCGATTTCTTGAATCCCTTTGGTAACATCACCAGAGAAGTCTACAACAATAATCTTGATTTTGGTGTTTGGATTTTGAACTTGGATTTCATAAGAAACTTGTTGTAGTTTGTTGAAGTTTCTTGCTACTAATATTAGGTTGTGACCTTTCTGGGCAAGTTGAAAAGCAAAAGCTTTTCCAACTCCATCAGTTGAGCCAGTGATCAGTGCCCAAGAGCCATAGGATTGAATAAGATTCTTTGGAGTTCTGAAAAATGTGTTGAATATCCATCTGAGAAAAACAATGGAGTTTTTGAAGAAGGAGATGAAGCCAATGAAGGAGAGAAAAAGAATTAAGAAAGGTTGAAATTTGAGGTGATCCATGGCAGTTGAAAACATCTTCAAGATTAGATGGAGAAGAAGATAGGAATATTTCTCAAGTTGCTTATCCCCTATGTGCTTTTTGAATGTGTTGCCCTAACAAGCATATATAATTGCTTTAATTTGCAGGTATAACATGGTTGGCCAAACTTTTAAAATTCGTTTATTTTGAAAAGTGCTTTTGTTAGAAGTGTTTTTCGAAGAAGTACTTTTGAAAAGTTGCATTGTATGATTGCTTAATTGATTTGAAAAATATTTTTATCAATATTAGAGCAGTAGTTTGAGCTTGACCAATTTTTCAAAAGTATTTTCTTGAGAAAAACTACTTTTTTTAGTTTCTGAAACCAACCTCGACTACTCAAACGCACTTAGAGCCTATTTGAATTAGCTTATTTTAGGTGTTTTTAAGCCAAAATAGCTTTTAAGCACTTTGTAGTGTTTCGATCGGTAAAATAAAAAAGTTCTTTTAAGTATTTGTTTTTAAGCCAAAACAACAAAAATAAGCCAAAAGTCATAAGTTTAAATGCAACTTCATGGCTTTTGGTATAAGTCAAAAGTCATGTTCCATCCAATCCAATTTTTTTTCATTAAAACATGCACAAACACTTTAATTTTGCTCGAATAAAAGCTTTTAAAAAAAAAAAAAAAAAAGAATTAACACTTTTGAAGCTTGATCAAACATGCTATTTACTTTAATTTATTTTACAACAAAAAAAAGTAAATAACTAAACGAGAGGATGAACGGATAAATAGAACTGCAGTGACTTTGTCCCTGCGAGTATTGTGAGTAAAGATTGGTCGGTTTAATGTACTTGTAGAAGCTGAAAGACATAAGTGGAATATCATAGGATCGTACAGTGTAGAGACTAGAGACGGGTCATGGGTAAATGATGATTAGTACATTATCTTAAAGTTAGGTAGAAAACAAGGATGCCATGGTAATATTCACTTGAATAGAGGTGAAACAAATTGTTTTTTTTTTTTTTTCAACTTAAATACGTTAACGTGTAAATGTTTTTGCATTATCAGAACTTTTTTTTCCTTTGTAGAAGGACAATTTATTTACTGTTATAAGAAATTAAACTATTTTATTTTTTACATAGAAACATGTTTAAATCAAGGCGACACGTGAATGACCAGAATATATATGCAATTTACAATAATCTGTTCCTTTGGAATTGCATAAAATATACCAAGTTAACAAGTCCATATCAATAGCTAAATTACGACATGATGTATACCTTAACATAGTTGCTCAGTACTATATTATTTGTTTTACTCCTTTCTTTTATTTGATGTTTTTTTTTTAGATAATAAGCATATACTTCTGATTCCTCAGAGGGAATCTCAAAATTTTGGTTCCTAATTCACAGTTGACCATGGATAGAACCTTAGCATTTGTTAATTTGAGTAAACACAAGCCTCCAATAAGTATAAACCCCTGTGAAAGTGGAAGTGTGTCAATAAGAATTGCAGCCAAAAGAGACTTCTTAGTTCCAAGAGTGTTTGGAGCGTAAACAGGAAATCTAACAGGGCATTTCCAAAAACGCAAGAAGGTCAAACCTGGAATTGAACTTGGAAAACAGTTTTTGAGCCAATTTTGCTGCTATGCTAGAAGCTTTTATTATGTAAATGAGATTCAATAACTTCTATAAATGTACACAAGAATTACTTTTACCCTACCTCGCACCATGTAGCTTGACCCCTGCTTGGTTCATTTCCGTAAGCCTTCCCTGGTTACTGCTATCATCATGGACACCACCGTAACTTTCACAACTTAAGACAGCAATGGATACCAAAATTTCTTCACATGTTGATTTATATAACAAGTCTAGTAATTTACACATCGGAAATTCCAATTAGATACAAAGTATGCTAAATAACCAGTAGTATATGTCCTCATTCATTGCTGAATCTAACAGACAACATAAATTGCCATTGGCCACCCACAAGTGACAACATAGATTCCTCTATTTGATATTGGAGAAGCCCACTTTCAGTCTTCCAACAAGATCCCTGTGCTTTCACATGCAAGGATCTTCTTGGCTTTACTCTCAGGTCCAAATAGCATGAACGGCCCCGCACAGCAAAATTCGGTATTCAAGGCTCCAATTCTTTATGAACAGGAGAATCATGTGAAGATGAATATCATGTTTCTTTTGCCCAATCTATTGGGATATGCAGGATTGTTTAGGCTCCCTCCTCTTCCTGTTCACAGCCAAATATATGCGACTCCATCAAGTTGGAAAGCCATGACCCCTCCTCACATGTCTTGTCATCGCATTTCTGAATCATGATTATGGCAGCCAGAATTTTTGGGGCTATGTTCATGCTGGAAAGGGTCATCACTACAATGGACAGAACTCAATCTTGGGGAAAAATTCCAACCACCAACGTGTTCCAGCTCCTGATCAACTGCTCTCATGCGGATATCCTCTTTCAGCTTCATGAAGTACATTGATGACCAGTAATCCTTTGCTAAATTCTTCGTATGTCCACAAGAAGAACCATTCAACAAGAGTACAAGAAATGATGAGAGAGACAGGGAAGGATGGATAGAAATAGGACAATCAAAGTAATGCAAAGTACCATTGTGATCAAGCAAGTAATGGTTTAGAAAGTAAAAAGACCAACCAGTTTCATCAGCTGCATCAATTCACCTAAAGCATTTTTGAAGAGATCGGTGTGGGAGAGATCATTAGTACTCAAAATTTCTTGCCGGATTCGGTGAGAAATGTTCACCTCCATTGGTGCTCCTACAGGTGTTTAATGAGCAAATGCAGGTCAAAGAACGATCAAAATTTAAGCACGAGCATAATTTCCAGAGAGAGAGGATAAAGTAGAAAAATCAAAGTGTATAATCCATCAAATTACCAAGAAAACTTGGTTTAAAAAATCATTGAAGAGAAGATTAATAAGACCATCAAAATTTGCTTCATATAAGAATCGACCTTACCTGCAGCTATATACTTCTCTATTATGTGGCGTGCCATGTAAATTCTCCTAACTGAATCTTGAATAGGAATTTTGTCAAAATGTTGCACTTCATCATAGAAGTGCACACTCTCTCCAGCCAAACAACTGTGAAAAAAGTAAAAAAAGAAAAGAGTCATCCAGCACTTTGTGGAGAAGTCAATTTCAGCAGCACAGGGTTGATTAGATGGTCTGATTTCGTCTGTGATTTCCTTTTATTTGTTTCCAAGACTGTCGCATACATTTTACTTCTTTTAACATTCAATTATGTTAAAATCAAGGAGAAAAGACAGGACCGTCGTCTCTCTTCAATATGATAAGCTGATCCATGCACACAGCACAAAGATATAATGATATTTTCGCAAAAGAAGAGAGAATAAAACCTGTCTGCGAATTCCATGAAGGACTGACGGAACCTTCGGTTCAGCAGGAGCTTATCCAATGGTTCATTGGGATGTAAAATGCTTGTCGATTCCCTCTGTAATAGAATCCCGCTATCAGGTATGCCTAATGCCTGACTCATTGTCTTGTAATCCTTATGATCCTTCTTCCTCAAGCTCATAAGTGAGACAAGTGGTTGAGAAATTGAGAAAGAGAAGAATGCCAGCACAAGCGCACTTGTCTGTTGAAATAACAAGAGAAAAATTGTAGGCAATCAACAAATATATTCTGATACCCACATATCAACAAAGTAGCACAAGATCAGGAAATTGTACCATAACCAATAACAAAAATCTAGAGGCAATTTCTATCCATGATATATCCTCGCGAACCTCATTCATAACATAAGCAGCCACCCATATTCCTTGATACAGAGCAACAGTAAGTGGTATCAGCACAAAAAATTCTTGGGAAATGTCTAAGAAAAAATATCATTTTAGACTTCTATTATGCTTTGAAATACAAGTGACTAATAGCAAGTGTGGAAACACGACATAGATGAAAGCCATAAAATATGTATTTGAATAAAGCACGCTTTAACAAACCAATGAATATTTAAGCTAAAAGCGAATTATGATATTATAGAGCTTTATATGGCTTCATATATTTAAAAAGAAAAACCACAACTATGTAGTGTTAAATCTGAATAGTGTTCTTTATCCTTTCTTACTTAGAGCCAGGTGGTTGTATCTATCATGATGAAAGAGGATACATGAGGCCAATCAGAGTCCGTTCACCCCATGAAATTTAGTAACTGTGCGCCGTCACATGGTTAAAGGGCTGAGAGGACCAACACAACCGGACATCTCTGTTCCCCTGTAATACTGGGATATAAGTAGCTACAGATAGCACCATGCTCTAAGAGTAGGAAGTTTGCAACATATTATCTCCAGCCTTTATACAAGTACTTCAATCCATGCTCCAGAAGTTGTGCTATACTGCTATCTGGGGCACCTTTTGGGTGTTCAGTGCGAAGCCGAACCTTAATTTTTTTTAGATACGATCAGGCGTGCATAAGGGTAAAACGCTGAATAGCCCTTTGCAGCCAAGTTGACATCATTCAGAGTGTCGTTGTCTTTCTTTGCATCTTCTTATGGGTCTTTCTATCAAGTGTAGTAAAACCATTTTCCATACTACTGTTAACAAAGAGGGAACGCTGCAGCAACTAAGTGGAAGGTTTCTTATGATTGCATTTTCAACTACACAAAAATAGGTTTAGGAAGTTATTCGCTGAATTTTGAAAGCAATATCTAAGCATCCCAGTGATGGATGCTTTACGCTATTTTAGATTTGCAGTTCAAAAAAGCAAGTGCAAGATTGCTATTCCCTCCATCCCACTTTATGTGGCAAAGTTTGAGTAGGCACGGAGTTTAAGAAAGAAAAAAGGAAAACTTTTCAAACTTGTTGTCTTAAACATGCCACATTTGTGTGGCTATAAAATCTTCTCATCAAAAGTAATGAAAGGATTAAGTTAAATTATTTCCAAAGTTAGAAAGCTGCCATTCCATTTGGAACAGACTAAAAAGAATATGTCGCCACATAAACTGGAACAGATGGAATATAATTTAGGAATTTTTACGCTACACAGCAGCCCAAAGTGATTCATTCAAAAATATAACCCTAGTATTTTTATTTTTTTACAAAATTTAGCAATATAATCACGGTATAATCTGTGACGGTGTGTACGCAAATACACAGATTTAAATTTTTTTATTTTTTTGATAACTGTGGTGTCTGGGCCAGCTTACGCGCACCTCGATTAATTCCATGGAAACCTGCAACCTCCCACCAACAACAGGTAGCAGGAAACTCTGTCCACCAAGGATAGAACAGATGAGAAGAAATCACCTAGTGTTTTGTCTTTGCTGGGATTTGAACCTGAGATCTCATGGTGCTCAACCCAATTCATTGACCACTAGGCCACACCCTTGGGTGCTCAGATTTACAATTATTATATTACTTGTTATACACTTGGGCCAGCTTAACGGTTACAGCTAGGCGTGCGTACATATATTTAGCAGCCTGGATGATATCATAAATGTCAGAGCTTCTAGCAGTTAATCCTGCTAATGACACACAATCATAAGCATGATTTTCTTTGCGGTGATTGAAAAGAGGCTTAATAAATTCTTTGTCCCCCAAACTTGTAACAGAATCCCTTTCACAGACCCCAAACTTGTCACCAATTTCACACCAAGCATTTCCTCAACTGTGTCTAATCCCGTGAAGTTGGGGTGTGTCAAAAGCATCTGGCCAAATAGAACGAAGAGTATGTACATGTTTGTGAGAAAGACCGAAGGTCAAAGAAGAAAAAATTTCTCTATACATCCGCAGTTCCCCATCCCAATTTGGTTGTCAGTTTAGCTTATGGTTAATTTGACCAACTTTCATTGATAATCGGATATAGATTTTTCATTTTTAAAAATTAAAATCTAGATATTTCAAAATTATAATAAATGTATGACTTGTAGTTTTCATCACATTATAATGATGAAAAATATATCAAAAGAACTTAGTCAAAGATCACACTATTTTGATTCTCAGGAAGCTAAATGTGATGGTATAAGGAGTATTAGTTTTTTCTTGGAGGAAACAAGGTCTAGCACCAGCTAATAAGCAAATAAATAATCTGCTTTCTCAGAACCAAGCCCAAAGTGACACATACTTCATGTGAATTTATTTGACTGAGATATTTGCATCAATAACTTTGATTTGAGTTCACATCTGCATATGTGGTGGGTTTTAACCAAGTGGTTCTTAACCTCGCCTTTGAATTGAATGGGGTATAAAACATCTCATAATTTATAGACAGATTCTACAGTCAAAGTTTTTGTGGTATGTGATTATCTGAACCGTGTATATCAGGCTGCAACTAATAACAATAATTTAGATAGGATTTTACCTGTAATCAATTGGATATGCATTATATATTGGTGTCACAGTCATAACTGTCAAATTTACCTATCAGATCTGAAAGTCAGCCACTATAACTTACATTACACCGAAACTAGTTACTTTCCTGCATTGGTTTTTCCTTGACAGAAATAACAAATATTTGACATAGCATTATGATGGTGTGCTTCCAATACGTGTAATAATATCTTTAGATGCTTGGACCATATTGAGAAAGTGGTTTTTCAAGACTAACTAAGTCCTTTTGATTTCATTCCTCAATATGGCATTTACCTACTTGAGCATATGCAGAAGACAAAGAAGCATGGCAGGAGAGAAGCCGAACAAAGAAAATGGATAGAAACAAACCAATGGAAGCTACAGAGACAAGACTTCCTCTCCAAAGGTCTTTGAGTTCATGAAATCTGAATTCCACATGATGCACAGCCCAAGTAAAAGTAATCAAAGCTACAACATATACTGCATGAAGGCCCATAACAGGGATGATCCACGGAGTCCCCATGTGGCACCGGTAATTTAGAGGCTTTCTTATATGAATTACTACATCAGACAAACTCTGTATTAATATCAAAAAGGCTTTCTTACATAAACAAATGTAGCAAATGAAGCTTATAATATCAATAGCAGGGATGTTACTGCAAATGAAAGTAAACACGGATAATTCACATGCCAAAGAGAAAATATGTAAAGAGAAGAAAACACTAATCAAATAACTGTTGAAAATCAAAACTGTTATGCAATTTTCCAGCAATTTTAAATGCCGATTATCAACATCAGTTTGAATCAGCTAAAATCATAAGTTCTCACTGGTTAATAAAATTCAAAATATTTGTTCATACACTTGTGCAAAGTTTGGGGATGACACAACTGAAAGATAGACTAACCAAATGTAAAACACAAAATTAAAATGCATAAAGTAGTAAAACTGCAAAAGTGTAGGCAAAAGACAAGACATACTTCCATGTGATTTCATCATCTTCTAAAAAATATATTAGTATTTCAAGAAAAGAAACTTAAGGGTATTCCTTAATAAAGTTCAACTTGAAAACTCTTACAGGTAGCAGCAGCTATCCATGGCAAGAGAATCAGCGGAAGGAAAATATAGGATCTAATTGGTGGCAGACGTCTCCTGAAGCATCATACAAACAAAGAAAAATAAGACAATATCGAAAAAGAGTTTTTCCACGTAACAAGCATCAATAATAGCACTAAGACACAGTCTTTTAATGCTTTCTTCAATTTTTCAAAAGATGAAAAAGTAAACGAAAGAGAAATACGAGGAGGCAAAGGAAGAAAAGTACAGAAAAGACACAGTAGATGAGTTTTTTTTTTCTTTTCTATTTCAGTTACCACATATCTTTAGCAGGGCCCTGCCAACAGGCAGTTATAATATTACATTATCTCAGGGTTGGCGTACTATTTTTGAGCAACAATTAATTTCTGCAGGTAATCCTCTTTCCATCACTGTGAAGCAGGAATTACGTTCATGATAGTCCATTATTCTATTTTCCTCAGGCGACCTACAGGTATTTTCTATTTGTTTATTTCTTTCAGGGAAAAGGGGGTTAGATCGAGGAGGCTGCGCCATTTAACAGTTTCTTGATTGAAAGTTGATGAGGCCAAATGTTACATAATCATCTCATTAATTACAAAGAATAACAGTAACCAATGAGTTCTTAAAGAAGTCAAACTTACTTCACAAATATATAATATAGTTGGAATATCTGTGTAATACGGCAGCTCAACAGCAAACCAAATCCAAGTGGACCTTCAATCCAGACTGGAAGCAAGGAGGATTAGATTGCAGAATAACCAATCAAGTAATCACCAGATTAAGGCAAACACAAGAAATTTGAAAACCAAATCATATTCGGTCATGGCTTGAAGAGTAAATTACCTGCCCAAAGATAGCAAGACCTCCACCAATGTCTGTTTCTAAACTTTAGAAAATTGAGGGCCATCTGCAAAAACCACATGAATATCAAAGGCGGATCCAGGGTTAAACTTGATGGGTTCAATCTTTATGGTTTCATCACTGAACCCATTGCATATTTTTAAATTATGGATTCATAATGTATATCTTTTGAGATTTTGGTGATTTCTTACATATATATCTAAGCTTCATATTAAAATTGTTGGATTCGGTTGAACCCATTGCTTGTTAACTACATCCCGCGGTAATGAATAACATGGAAATTTAAAAATATAGTCCCATTAGCGTTTTGGAATAGTAATCAGAGGCTGAAGCATAACACCAGGGAATGAGAAGTAGATACCACAATGGACAACACCAGATTTAAGCTTGCAATAACTTGAACTGCCACAAGCCAAAAGCTACTGCCTTTGGGCCTAGGAATCTTGTGAATCATGTAAGGTAATGCCGCTCTCATGAGAAGTCTGCAGAGGAAACTCAAGTGGTTAATGCCAACATCTTAGGTAACTTAAAATGGAAATAAAAGCTAAAGCATTGAATGGATATACAAAATAATGAAACTTTAAACAATAATTGAGAAAATTCATCATAAAAAGCTCCACAGAAGAAAAATTTAAGTGGCTTTACTTCATGAATAGTTAAAAGACAAGGCGACAAGCATTCAGTGCGCATCTCACTATTGTCGCACACATGTTTTAATAATAGAACACAATCACACACCTTGACATGCAAAAAAGCACTAAATTATAAAGGGGGGAAATTAAAGGAATGAACTTTAAGCCAGGTAAGACACTCCAAATCTACCAACTCCTCTTCTCTTACCTTGTACAGCTAAAAAAAAAAAAAAAAAAAACAAGATGGAGCAGATTCCTATCCCTTTTCTCACCCCCTCCCTTACATCCTAGTCTCTATTGCCTTGGATATTCGGAAAGTCTCAGAACCTCTGCTACCCCACAATAAAGTAAAGAAGGAGACAAGACAAGAAAATTTTGGCAGCACCATCCTTACAAATGGGAGAAAGTTAAAATAAAAATGTTAGGGATGTCAATGGGGAGGGAAAGAGGATGATTTCGCCAGCCACACTAACCTCGCCCCGTTCCATAATGATCTATTCTACTTTTGGGCCATATTAAATTTTCTCCTCTCATAGTTTTGTTTACAATGTTATCCTTACAAAATCCTTTACTATGTAAAATAAATATTGGTATATCATTATTCAATAATATCATTTTCACATTATACATTTCATTTATCATTTAAGTGGAAAGAGCAAATCTCAATCTACTAGGAAACAGATACTAGTATTACATCCACTATTATGTATGAACAAAAGGAATTGATGACGTTAAGAGGACTCAAATCAGGAAAACGAAAGCCAAAAACCTTAAGTTGATAAATTGTCATGACCCGAGAAATGCCCATAAAAGAAAAGCAGCCAGTCGAGTCCGAAGCTAGAAAGAAGGCGAGGGAAATATCTAACACTCAAATCAACGGCCACGATTAGAATTCAATTAATGAGCTTTGAGAGGTCAAATGCTGCCAGCTGGACGAGTTTTCTTATAAAGCATAACAAACTCGCTAGGCAGACCATGATTGCACATCGGTATTTTCCGAACCTCTTCTTTGATCTTCTTCCCCTTCTTTCTCTCCTAATCTTCTTTCTCCTTTCTTCTTCCAGAGGTTCTAGCTCGATAATGGATTTCCGTTAAGCTACTTTCCATTTCCAGCATTTCATATCAGTAGTTCAATTCCTTGTAATCGCATTTGTTTCATTTCAGTATAAATTGAAAATTGTCCCAAAAAAATTACTGCGTTCTCTATTTCTTCCACTTTACTATCTAGATCATTACATAAACTTTAAGCCTTTTCTTGCGAGTACCTGCTAAGACTTCCCTGCCTCGCCCCATTGACATACTAAGACAGGTATAAAGCAAGCCGAATAAAAGCAAAGCAAGCTCTAATGGTGTACTATCTTTTCATTAGCCTAGTCAGAAACAAATAAATGTTGTGACCACACAACACTCTAAATTGTCACTTCATTCATCCCCTTTATCAAAAGGAGGGCAACCTAGCTTCTTATTCCTTAGTTTGATCTTTTATTCCAACAAAATCCAATTTTCCTTCAATTCAACAGAATTTTCACAACATCAAAGTTAAAAGAGAAAGAAAAAAAGTGTCTTTCAATTTGTCCAAACTTATATACCTATCAATCAGATACATCAAGGAAACAACAAACCACAAGTATTTAACTTCACAATTTCCACAACTAATTAAAGCTGTTGAATGAAAAAAGAAAATATTTTTGGTGAAAACTTACAAGATGATGGACACTAGGGCAATTGAAAGCGCTACATAGTCACTTGGGCAACCTCCTTTGCTAGCACAAGTTGCCATATTTACTCTTCACTATTGTTTGGTTGTTGCCTTTGCAATGCACATTTGTGTCTGTAGAAGAAGAAAGAGAGAGCTCGATATGTGTTTACGCTTTTACCATTGTGTTTTTAACTTTCGTCAACAAAGGTATTCTTGGAAACCACACATTCTAGTTTTTAAGACATTGAAGTGTTGATTGACTCGTTATGATAAGGGATTTAATTACAATTAAATTGTTACCTGAATATTTCTCCCCGTCCATTTTTACTTGTACTCTATATTAAGAATATATGTCTATATTTATTTGTCCAATTTCAAAAATCAAGATATAAGTTATCATTCATACCTGTTTTGCCCTTATTGTTAATTATTAGGTTGGAAACTCTAATTAATTGTTAGTAGTTGCACAACTTTGAAGTATGTTTGATTGATTTGAATTATTAGATGAATTAGTAACTTTTTTTTGCGCGGATTGCCCTTCATTTGGGGTGGTCTTTAATTTTTTCCCTTCAAATTGGTAATCTTTAATTTTTACCCCTCGCCTAACACCCCGAGGTTGTGGGTTCGAACTCCGGAGGTAAAAAAAAAAAAAATCGCTAAAGTGCAATTTCACAAGCGTACTTTGCAAAATTTCCGTACACCGCATTCCTTTCGAGGAAGATTTTGCATCCGCCCAAAGAAAATTTTGCCTAAAGGCGGAATTTCCGCCTAGGCGGGCGTAACTTAAAGACCACCATTTTGAGGAGTAAAAATTAAAGACCACCCCAGCGAAGGGTAATCCTGCAAATTGCCCACTTAGTAATAATTAGAGGCAATATAGAGCCTGTTTGGATTGACTTATATCTTGTTTGGTCAAGCTTATTTTTCTTCAAAAGTACTTATTTTTTTTAAAAAAAAAAAGTGCTTATTTTAAAAAAGTGTGGTGTTTGGCCAAGCTTTTGGAAGAAAATAAGTATTTTTGGAGAGCAGCATAAGCAGTTTTTCGAAAGCTAAAAAAAGTAGTTTTTCTTCAGAAGCACTTTTGATAAAAAATGCACTTAGAAACACTTTTTTAAAGCTTGGCCAAACACTAATTGTTGCTCAAAAGTGCTTTTAAAATTAATTGGTCAAACACGAACTGCTTCTGACAAAAAGTGCTTTTTTAAAAAAGCACTTTTAAAAAAAATTATTTTTCAAAATAAACTGATTTTAGAAGCTTGGCCAAACAGGTTATATTTTAGACTCTTTTAAGCCAAAATAGCTTTTAAGCACTGTTGTAGTGTTTTGGGTAAAATAAAAAAGGGAAAATAACATAGACTACCAACTTAAGACTCTTTATCACAAAATATAATGATACTTTTCCTTATTTACTTTAACGTAACGACAATTTACGAAATATGACGGATTTGGGCTTTAGTACCGTACCACGTTTTGGGCTTTAGTACCGCACCACGATTTTGGGCTTTGGCGCTCACTTAGCCTAACCGTGAACGCAATCTTCCTCCTCTCGCAATATTCTCTCTCTACTCTTAACCCACCATCTCATACAAATTTTCTCTCTCTCTCTCTCTCTCTCTCTCTGTGTTTGCAATGTTGATGTAAATGTGTGTGTCTCCATTTCACCATTAGTAAAGGTAATCTAGGGTTTACCCTTTAGTTTTGATCATATATTGTTGTGGTAGTTTCAATCATATAGTTTCAATCATCTATTGTTGTGTTAGTTTCAATATTTATTGATGTGTTTCTATCTTCATTTCACCATCTAGTCTGGCCAAAGGTTTATTTAGGTTTCTACTTTGTATTTCCAAATTTTTTTTGTAGATGTACGTGTGTGATTATCCAATTCCTTTAGTTTTGATCATATATTGTTGTGTTAGTTTCAATCATATAGTTTCAATCATCTATTGTTGTGTTAGTTTTAATATATATTGATGTGTTTCTATCTTCACAATCACATGGTAGTAGATGCATCTGCTTTGAAGAATGGGATTAATGCTTCTATTCCAGGTATAGTTTTCTCTATTTTTTACACATTTTCAGACCCATGTGAATGTATGCAAAATTTAGAAAAATAAGAAAACTTACGCCTTATGTGAAACATGAAGTTGGTGAGCAAGTTGGAGATGGTGAAGCATGTGATAAATATATAGTTGACCCAGAAGAATTGAAGAGTCATCCTATTGATACTCTGATTTCAGGTAATGAGACCACTCAGTTTTCATTTTTACTATATGTATTAAACACATATACATTTTACATGATAAGATCTTAAATGATTTGGTTAAGATTTTGATATGAAATTTAAATGTTCAAATTTTACAGAACATAATCTAGATGATGTGGTTGCTGGCATTGATAAGTTGGGTGCTTTGGGCAATTCTGCCACTAAGATCCCTACCCTTGATGATTTTGAAATGCCTCCATTTACCGAGTCTCAAATAGTAGCGATTGAAACCAAAGGTGGTGACATCGTTACACCTGAACAACAAGCAAGAAATAGAAATCCTGGACCGTATGGTAAATCACCATACATTGATTTTAGTTCAGGCGGCAGCAGCACAATCAATTCTCCTACATACTTTCACATTAAACACCCATTCACAAATTGCATTGGCTTTGATGTTGACAATGATCTGATCACCGAATTTAAGGATTGGGTGAAATCGAAAATGTCTACAAGACATGGGAGGTCTGTATTGAACACATCAGCTATTTTGTAGAGAATTATTTATTTAACACATGTTATTCTACAATTTTAAAACATCTGTTATTTTGCAGGGAATCAGTGTTCTCTAAAAAGGCCAATAAGATTGTGAATGCTTTTAATATGGGAGTTGATACAGTCGACAAAATGGAGTGGTTCCACACTATACTGACTACTGGAAAGTGTTGGCAAGACTCGGTACGTTGTCTTGAACCTATAAATTGTCTGACTATGATTTTTGACTTCCACAGTGTATGAAATATGCATTGAAACTAGTCTGAATATGTGATTTTTTGTCTGAATTTATGATTTTTAAGTGTCATTCTGCTTTAGGTCATTCATGTGTATATTTTGTTGGTCCTACGAGCTTTGTATTGTGGTTCGTCTCTTATGTGTGGGCTGACACCTGTTGAACAATTTAAATGTGATTCGGGTCTCATAGTTGATTGCTGTTTGTTAAAGATTGGTTTCTTCTTATTATGTGTCTTGTGTATGGAATATGGTTTTTACCTTTATGTCATCTAAGACAGTAGACAAACATATGTATGGGATATGTATGTAATATGTATAGAATGTGGTTTTTACTTTTATGTCATCTAAGACAGTAGACAACATGTGTATGGAATATGTATGTAATATGTATGGAATGTGGTTTTTTCTTTTATGTCATCTAAGACAGTAGACAGACATATGTATGGAATGTGTATGAAATGTGGTATCCTAAAATCTGATTCATAGTTTAATTGACATGTTTTCAGCAAGTTGATGTGATTATGTATTACCTGAGGAAAAAGGCCAAGTATGGGCCAAATAATCCAGTCAGATACGTAACGACTGATGTTTTTTTCAAGTCGTGGGTTGAGTTGATTTACAATCAGTTCAAGGATAACCATAATGATCCTAGTCTGATCACTCCAGAACATGATGTCGCGCAAGTTATCCGTGGGTATAAGTTGCTTGCAAATATCGCTTGGGATAAAGTCGACTATGTGCTCATACCGATTAATGTAGGCCAGAAACATCATTGGGTCTTGTCGTTTTATCTATACAAAGGTGTGTCTTTATGTCTATGATTCACTCCGGGAGGTGCAGCGCACACTCGTGCGGTTAGAGAAATTGTTCAAAAACTGGCAAAAATGATACCACTCTTCTTTAACGATCTTGGATTTTATGGCAAAAGGGATGATGTAGGCGGAAGAATAACATAGAATAATTGATTGAGAAGGGTGTTTCGATCCTTTGGATTATGTCTTCGTGGAGAATTTGCCGAACAAGATCCGGAATCAAAGTACGTATATTTATTCTATGAAATATGGTCTTTTGCAATTTTTAACATCGTTGATAGTTTTCATACATAAAAAATTCTTTTCTCATACATTCCATCATCATTTTCTTTTCAGTGATTGTGGAGTCTATGTATGTGCATTTGCTGAATATATCAGCCAAGGCATCTTGGAAATCCCAAAGGACGAGTTCGATCATCATCTTCACCGTAGTAGGTATGGTGCCCTACTGTGGGATTATGCAAGGCAAAAGCAGGATGCTGGAGCTATTAGTGAGTGTGAAGCCACTGGATTGGTTACCGGTAAATTAGGTGGGCCAAGAATTCGCAAGGAACCTGTCCCCCAGTGGGAAAAATTACCGAGACCTAAACGAAAAGTGAAAAATTAGTTTTTAGAGTTACTAGTTTGTAGTGTTTGATGTAAAAACATAGTTTGTTGGTGACTGGGTATGATACATTTTGTCGGGATCTATCTTAAGTTTTTGCTTGTTTTGTTATGCAAATATTGTAACTCATCTTGCTATGAATCTTTGAGTGGTTATGATACATTTTGTTGGGATCTATCTTAAGTTTTTGCCTGTTTTGTTATGCAAATATTGTAACTCATCTTGCTATGAATCTTTGAGTTTATTAATCATATTTGATACGTCTTTCATACAATTTGGTTTGAGAGGCGTTTTGAATCGTGTAGCTGCTCTTGCTTCAGGTTAACGCATTGTAAGAAATGCCAAATTGAAAATAATGTAATGTGAGCTCGACATATTTACACAATACATTATTCATACGGGCAATTCTTTAAATTGCCCTCATATTTGAAATTTTATTTTGCACGTGCTTTAAATACCAACTTTTGGGGTGGTCTTTAAATTTTGCCCCTCATATTTGAAATCTTTAAATTTTGCCCTTCGGCTAAAACCCATAGGTTCCGGGTTCGAACCCACGCGATCAAAATTTAAAAAAAAAATTCATATCGAGTTAAATTTTCAACATTACATTTATTAAAATTGTATACTTATGCCTTAGTTGGCATGGGACATACTGGCTTAATAACTTTGAAAAAAAAAAAAAAAGTTTGCCGCAGTAAATTTTGCCTTATAAAAAAACTTTTGTTATCAACCTTAAGGAAAACTTACGCCTTATGGGGCATACTTTTAGTTATGTATTTATGGGACACACTTTTAGCTAAGGCATTACTAAAAGTTTCCCTTGAAATAGTTAAAAAAATATATATATATATTTCTTCAAGGCCTTCATGGCATAACTTTTGGACATGTTTAACAAGTTTATGCCGGAGGGGGCATACTTTTAGTTATTTTTAAATTTTTAAGACACACTTTTAGTTATCTTTTGGTTATTAATAAAAGTTTGATACTTTTAGTTAAAAAAAATATATATAATTTGGTAATTCCTTAGGAAAAGTCGTGGAATGGAAATTTAAACTTCGATTTTTTTTTTTTCATGCGCGGGGTTCGAACCAAACCTGGGTTTTGACAAGGGCAAATTTTAAAGATTTTATTATAGGGGCAAAATTTAAAGACCAAAGGGCACGTAATGTTTATACATTATTCATATCATACATATTTCAAACTATAAGATTTTATTATAGCCAACCAAACCAAACACGTAATGTTGATAACCAAATTCATATCAACTTTTCAACATTATTATTATTAAAATTGGTTTCTACTCTTACTAAAAAAAAAAAGAGTTTATATCGTCATTAAAAAAATATCACCGCCATAACATTGTCGACTATTTAATTTCCCTTTGGAATATTGCTACAAGTCTTCTTATTGTGGCCTTCTGTACCACATCTGCTGCATGTCACTGTTGATTTCTTAAATTTCCCCTCGTGGAATGGTTTCATTCGTTTGGTAGCTGGCCTTCCTGGTGGTCTTTTACCATCTGGTGGCAACACAATCTCTTCTTTTACATGCCTCGGTATATCCCATGTACTTTCACATGGAAGAGGCACAACTGGTATTGCATATGTATCGAGGAAATTCTTATTGCTGTAGTAGCAGAGGTATATTCCGCTCCATGTTGGTGCCTATACACTATAGCAGACCATAGCATGCCCACAAGGTATCTCAATTGAAATCTTCCACAAGTACACGTCCTAGCTCGAAGACACATTCGTGAACCTCTTAACACCATCAATCACGTATGTAGAAATTCGGTGGAAGCTCGTATCGCAATCAAAATTACATTTGTACAAGTAATTCGTAAATTATACACTAAACATACAACATATATACCATATTATAGAGTTTTCATACATATGACAAAGTAAAAAAAGAAGGATACAAGTTAACGAAGGATTATCTTACGGTCATACGGTGTGATAATACCCCATTCTTGTTGATAATTTCTTGATACTTTTTAGTAAGATCTGTGAATGTATTCTTTGCTTCTTCATTGTGCGTCGCATTCCATCTTTCAACCAATTCCCTCATGAAATCCAATAATTTTGCCACCGGCAATTCCCTAGCATTCACTGTAGCATTGTTTATAGATTCAGCTATGTTTGAAGTCTGTGTCCATGTTCTTTTTACTGTTGCATGTATCCGTGTCCATTTATGATAACCAATCTCAAACAAGTATCTCCTCAGCTTCCTATCTATTTTGGTCACCCTTCCCATGCATTCATTAAACTCTTGGAGGGTGTATGCCTTAGCCATTGCATAGTATAATTTCCTCATCCGCTCTTTGTTTCGTGGCATTGCTTAATTAAATTGTTCCACAAATGCCAAATACGGGCAGGCGACCCGATTGCCCTGTACCACTGCCGCACTCGCATTCCATATACTTTCATGCCTCGTCCGACACAAAGCACATGTTCTCCCTCTCACCAAAAGCATCCCTGAACTGCTCAAAGAACCATGTCCAAGATGAATCATTTTCGGAATCAACTATACCATATACAAGCGGCAATATACTACCTGTTTCCATACACAAATAATACAATCAGTTATAAACTTTTTTTTTTTTTTTTAAAAAAAAAAAAAAAGAAGATAAAAAACAAACCTCCGGATCCAATGTACAAGCAATTAGCATAGTCCCCTTGTAAGTTGATTTAAGATGGGTTCCGTCAACCACCACTATAGGTCTGCAATACTCCCATCCTCTAATACAAGCTTCCAGTGCTACAAAGGTATACAAGAAACGGTCTTCCTCTGTTTTTTCCAATCTTACAACCGATCCCGGATATGTCTTCTGTAAAATGTATAAGTAGGCTGGAAGTTTACTGTACGAGTCGGTCGGATCCCCTCGCAACATAATCATTGCCTTTTGCTTCGCTCTATAAGCTTGCATGTAGGTCAATGTTACACCATGTTGTTTCCTCATGTCCCTAGATATATCCTTGGGTGTGTATATTGTTTTTGGATCTTCATACTTATCCATTATAATAATGCTGACGACATTGGAAGTTGCTTGACGTTGTTCATAAATTCTATCCTTTAACAAGCATGTGTGCACATCACAGAAATTCCTAATCTTGAAAAGCCTTGACTCATTTAGACTTGAGGCCTTTAAACACCATGAACAATTGTCACCGGGGCATACGAGATGATAGCTATTGATGAAGAAGTACACATCAGAAACATTGAAAATATACCTTTTTATACATACATCATAATTTTTATACATACACCCACCTATATTCTATATGTGATTTACATACATACATGCTTCATACATTTTTTATTTATCTACAATAAACAATAATATTTGTTCGTACCTTTTTGTACCAGACCTTTTCACCCGAAATTGAAACTGCTTCATAAAGGCATATTGCCTCATAACTGCATTGAGTGTTTCTTTATCCTTGTAAATCTGTTTTTCCGCAACAAATTCATGTCGAGGGTCGCTTATTATTTCAGTTTCACAACTATCCAACAACTCAACATGTTCACTTGAAGCCATATCAATCTGTTCAATAATATTTCCCATGTATGAAGATTGAATCTCTCGACCCCTATTTATTGAACTGGAACTGCTTTCACCATCATGATGGAATTCAATTCCCTCCATTTCACTATCCTCCAATGTGATACATAAAGGAAACCTACTGAAGAAATCTTTGTACTCTTTTTTTTGATCTAAATATACCCAAACACCCATGTCGTTGTGTATGATCATTGGTGGGCATCGGTCACTAGCAATGTATTTAATCATCATGGTTTGGACTGTGGTATCTATCCCCAGTTGAGCAGCAATTGTAGAAATCAATCCATTATAGTTCGAATTTGAATCGTACTGGATTCCTTCAATTTTGAATTCTACATATCGACCTGTTACACGAAGTTGAGCTATACTTTAAACCAAAATTCATACATACTAAAATAGACAAAATTTGTCTGAACCAAATTAGTTCCACACTACAGACTCTACCTAGTATACAGAGTTCATACAACTTTCAACCAAAATCCGTACATACTCCAATAGACAATTTTTTCCTGAACAAAATCAGTTCCACATACAGAATCTACCTAGTATACGGAGTTCATACAACTTTCAACCAAAATCCATACATACTCCAATAGACAAATTTTTCCTGAACAAAATCAGTTCCACACTACAGAATCTACCTATTATATGAAGTTCATACAACTGTCAACCAAAATTCATACATACTCCAATAGACAAATTTTTCCAGAACAAAATCAATTCCACACTACAGAATCTACTTATTATATGAAGTTCATACAACTTTTCATACAAATTCTTTCATGCACGAGATTACATGCTTTTAATTGACTTCAAAACAATTAAAGTATTTGGAGTTCAAATATATTCACCTGATGCGTCCCATCTTCCACTGTGTTGTATCATTATTGACTGCATTGTGCTATCCGCCATTGTTACACTAATAAAGCTTTGATCCGTATGATTTTGATTATGACTTCGAAATTTCAATCGCGTATAATTGATAATTTGTTTAGGTAATTGATGCATCAATCGCCTTCTATTAAATCGATTGTATTCTTCCACAAAATATCAACAACAAAAAAAGGAAAATACTGCTCCTTTTTTTTTTTTTTTTGGAACTCGAATATGTATTGCTTCTGATACTTCAATGGTTTTTGATTGAGGAATTGATTGTTTATCAACGTTGCAATTGTTTCTTCAACCACATTCGAATCCTCAATGAAAACTGAAGAGATAGGGCGAAAACATTGAGCGAAATTGGGGGAGAAAAATCGCAGGGAAATATTATGGGAAGAGTAGGAACCAACGGTATTTGCGTGATTCCATGGGTTTTGGCCGTCTAATTGGGTTTTGTATAGGTTTGTAAGTATTCTACTGTTATATCTTGTAAACTGAAAACTGTCATCGCGTTTTGTAAATATTTACTCTAAAGATGTATATATATGTATTTTCAATGTACCATAAGCCCATCCAAACGGGCTCATAGTAAATTGTCATTACTATAGCTCACTTTCATGTGAAGAAGGGGAATCAAATCCTGTATGAAAATCAAGCCAAAAAGGAGAGATTTATTAGGGTTTTTGCCCTGATTTTCTTACCATATTTGAGTTTTACTTTTCTCTCGGAGGAAAGTCAAAGTATTACCATAATTGCTTTTACTTTTCTGAAAGAAAAATATAATTCTCTTCCATATTTGGTTATTCCTTATCTTAGGGGAAAAGTTTTGGACATCTATAAATTGAAGATATCATTCCACAACTATAAACATAGAAAGGTATCCACAATGTAGCCTTTTAGAGAGTTTTGTTTAAGGAGAGATTTATTCTCTCAATAAATATTAGAATATTTTTTTTACATTAGTATTATTATGTGTGTGTCAATTGACCAAACTCATATCATATAATAAGGTCTTTTTTTATAAATTTCTTTATCGTTTGATTTATCGTCGTTGAGGTTCGCAGTTATAAGCTTTTTCATGATGCTCTACTATTTCGATCCCAAACAGATAATGTTGAGTACTCGAGTTGTTATATAAGCAGTAATAGGTTTTAGATTTAGTATGTACTCCCTTTTAACAAAATTTACCCAAGGCCAAAGTACCCACGTCCAAGACAAACTTTTTAATACTTACTATTTAAATTTAACACACACACATATTCGATTCAATTCGGGAAATTTTGGTATTTTTTATAAAATGAAAAACCTAATCTAATTATTGGTATGGTATAGTTTCATATCAAAATCTACAATTTTAGTTAAAAAAAAAAAAAAAAGTCGATTCGGTACGATTCGATTCGATTTTTAGAATTGTTTTGACACCCCTAGTTCCTGTGGTAAGGGATTTAATTAACATTGTAAATTCCTACCATGTTAAGATGACACAGAGAACTACGATAATTTTTTATTTTTTTTTTCCATTCAACCTGTTGAAAAGTACGAGTTCAATTATTTTATGGTAAAGTAAAACGCACATAAAAGGAGAATTCTGTGGCATGTTAAAGAATTTGTTTATTTATCCTAAGCCACCATCTTTGACCTTTATACGCAATGAAATCGTAAATCACGACTATTGTTATGCATTTGTTTCAACATTTTATCTTGCCAAGTATATTATTTATGTTTGGATAAAAGTGCTCAAAGAATTTTTAGAAGTAAGGGCAGTATTGAAATTAACAAAAAATATAAGGAATCAAAGAAAGTAAAGTCAAGCATGGTCAAACCAAATTATTTTTAAGAAAAAAAAATGTTGGGGTTAAGCAATTTCTAAATTTTGGCTTATTTTAAGCACTTTTTAACTTAATTTAAGTTGTTTTTTATTTTACTAAATACTCAAATAAATGAAAATATGGCTTATAAGCTGATTTGACTAACTTATAAGTCAATCCAAACAGGCTCTATACGAAGTTTAAGTTTACATTATCAAATTAATTGACCTATAATAACATGTAGTCTTTTTTACAACAAGTACGACATAATAACACGTAAAATAAAAATAATTCTATTGATCAATATATCTAATTTAATTATCACCAATGACATAAAAATTATGCACTGCTAGTATATAATTTAAATTTATTATATGTCGATGGGAATTAAGCTCGCGGGAGTTGACTGGTGGACATTCTTGGCATTTCAAATAAAGTTGTGTACAGTCAAACCTCTCTATAACAACATTCACATATAACACCACCTCTACATACCGGTCAAGTTTTTTTGGAATCGATTTTTTATATTATATTTTACTTCTATATAATAACATTTTACCTATAATAGCAACAAACAACTTATAACAAGATCAAGGCGAAGATAATCGGTCTTTAATTTTGTAGGAATCTAGTAGCTTAGTTTGTTGGCTACCTAAACTTTCACCTTGTTGGTGAGGGTTCGAATCCCTACATTGTAATCTCCCCCATTTCCCTACCCCTCGTGTAATAGTTTGAAGAAAAAAAAAAATTATAACAGTACGCTCTTTGTAAAATTACCTTACCCCTT
>NW_026727766.1:0-30943 GCF_029784015.1 Lycium ferocissimum
CTCCCAATTTTAAAACTCAAAATTTAACCTGGATCAAGTATAATTCCCAAATTCCAATCTAGGTGGCGTACAGTTGCGATTACAAAATCATATAGCAACGTGTTTGGCTTAGTTCAAGGTGGGAAAAAAGTGAAGATATAGCAATATTGTTGGGAGAAAGGTATGAATCTCTAAATATTAATGCTAATCGTGGTTTACTTACGGGAATAGAGCGATTAGATAGCCGTATAAATATCATATGTGGTATCTTATGGAGTATGTTGATGTTAGTAATCATGTTGTTGTTGTTTTTGTTGTTGTTGTTGGTAACTGTGATTTCGGGCTAGGGATATAAACAGGCGAGATGCTGCCGAAATTTTGGCAGATCCTAGAAAGAGTTAACTTAAAGGCTTAAGGTAAGCACTTCATAACGAGCCTAACGATAGTATGAATTCCATTGATTGTAGATTTGCGAGTTCAAGAAGTAGAAGTTGAGTGAATAAATAAGCTTCAAGGTATGTAATGCTATCCCTTCTTTCTTTTTGGCATGAATTGCATAAAATGAGCGAACAACGAACATACATGATTCCAATGAGTCCTGGTTCTCAGTGGCACTTGACATGATGGCTGCCTTTTATTCTCAAGCATTGGTTCATTCTATCTATTCTCTCGAGTCTCAGATGATGATTCAGTTTGTATACGATTGCTCTTAATGTTCTACTCGTGCAAATTGTTATTACTTCATTTCACCGAGTCCCTCACTAGAGGGGCGGGTACGTATTTGTGCACATTGTCATTGCATTGTTCACCGAGTCCCTCACTAGAGGGCCGGGTATGTATATTATATATTTCACCGAGTCCCATAATGGGCCGGGTACGCTATATGATTATTTCACCGAGTCCCATAACGGGCGGGTCGCTATATTTTCACCGAGTCCCATAATGGGCTGGGTACACTATATATTTCACCGAGTCCCATAATGGGCCGGGTACACTATATATTTCACCGAGTCCCATAATGGGCCGAGTACGGTATATATGTATATGACTTCATTCACCGAGTCCCATAATGGGCCGGGTATGGTATATTATATATATATATATATATATGCGTGACTCATTTCATAAGTTACAGATGCTTTGGTATTCCTTGATTATCATACTTGTCTCTTGTCATCTTTTACTCAGTCATGATCTTCTTTATTGTACTTCATGCTTTACATACTCAGTACATTTTCCATACTAACCCCCTTTCTTTAGGGGCTACGTTTCATGCCCGCAGGTACAAATACTTAGTTTGGTGACCCTCAGGCTTAGGACTTCTGCTTAGCTGCTTGGAGAGCTCCATTGTTCCGGAGCTTGAGTCAATTTGGTACAGATCCTTTTGACATAGACGTTGTTATACTCTTAGAGGTCGGTAGACATGTGTGGGTTGTATTTATGGTTTGGTCAGCTATACAGATGTAGTTCCTTTTGGATATTCCCGTGTATAGTGGCAGCCTTGTCGGCTAGCATATTTAGTTATGTTTGGTTAACTGTGACTCCTCAGGAGACAGGTTCATTCTGATATATTATGAGTCTACAACATGTTTTTACAGATTTCCACATTTTCCATAGTATCAGTATGAGTATATCTAACAGGTTCATATACGAGTGTCCAACTCGGGCACTAGTCATGGCCCATCGGTTTGGGTCGTGGACAGCAAGTGGCATCGAAGCGGTATCCGAAAGTGTCTGGCGCTACCGTGTCTAGTAGAGTCTTGTTTATCGGTGTGTTGTGAACCACATCTATAAAAATGAAGCTACAGGGCATTTACGATGTCATTTTTCCTTCTTACTTTAGATCGTGCGACAGCCGCAGTCTAGGAGCATTGCTTCCACCCCTTTTTTCCCCGTAGGTAAGACAGATCGATAAAGCTAATGAGATGCCCTCGAATGCTGGGGGTGTCAAGAAGACCCTTAGAGCAGATTCAGGACTACAAGCTCTGGGACCGAGCAGGAAGAGCCTCCGCTATTCCATTGAGACTAATCCCTATGAGGACCCCGCGACGATTCCGCCAAAGTTTCTGACTTCTAGAGAGGAGGCTCCACCGCAGGACGACTATGACACTGCGACTCCGTCCAGGGCGTTCGATGGGGACATCGGAGGAGGAGATCCCGCAGGTGGTATCGATTACGTAGCCGATTCCCAGCTTGCTCTGCGGCGCGCAGCACTATGTTAGGCTAGCTACGCCTGAGAGTGTTACTGATTATTCCAGCCCTTTATCTTGGCCATCGGTGAACCAGGAGTTGCCTGAGTATCTGTATTCCATGGATTCAGATAAGATAGATGAGGATGGCCAGACTAGCTGGTGGTAGGAGGATAATGGAGAGGAAACCTCATTATGTATCCCTCCAGACCGAGCCTAGGGCAGGTTGGTTACAGGTATATGAGGTTTTATTAGAATTTCCTATGTGCGTATGTAATTACTTCAAGGTAATACTGAATAGTGATGAGCGAAAATCCTGTGGGACCAGTGACTTAAGTATTTGGAGGTAATTACGATTAAGATGTTTTCGCCACCATTGGGAGTCTTGAAGTTTAGGATGAAAAGTAGTCATACATGCAGATTGAAGGTGATCATTGAGGATTTTAAAGGCCAAAGTAGCATTTGCTTAGTCGGAAGAGTAAGGGATCCTCTTAATCCGAAGGGAGATGCATTACGAGAATTTAGTGGAATCCGTTAGAATTTCAACTTGTTCTCGGGCATGTGATAAAGGTCACATAGTTGGGTGGATTCGATCATACCAGCACTAATGCACCGGATCCTGTTAGCACTCCAAAGTTAAGCGTCCTGGGGTGAGAGTAATACTTGGATGGGTGACCCCTTGGGAAGTGTACTAAAAGTCTTACAAATTCAGACATAAGAGGTAGATGAGAAGCTAGAGTAGCCTAAGGGAAATTGGAGTATGCAGAGTGGTTGGAAACTTTAAAAGGTCGCGAAGGACTAGGCGGACTAGATCGGCAACGAGAAAGAAGGTGCATCACAACTCTAGAATTAGGATGAGTTCGAATAGTATTTAGAAATACTTTGCAAGCGGGGCATTGGTAAACATATATATATGTATGTGTATGACACCCCAATGTAGCCGCGCCAACCGGTATGTGTGTTCCTGCAACCGACGTTGCTATATATTGAAGGCATTAATCGAAAAGGGTAATGAAGTTCAAGTGACAAAAGTGGTGCAAATGTTACAAGGTAAGTTGATGTTATTTTCATTACAGGCTAGAGTTGGAAAGTCCTAATGCAATAACATCAGGGAAAGGAAGAAAGTGAGTATATAGAAAGTAAAGAGATTAGAATGTCTTGGGTAAGAAACGAGGGTGAGTGAAGCTTCCAAGAGAGACAACGGGCAAGGCAAGGGATTATTTAGGTTAAAAAAATTAAAAAAATAATTTCAAAGGTAGGCAAGCAAAGGGGATAAAGGGTGGTAGTATGGAATAAAAGGCGAAGGTGTGGGGATAGAGAACAGGCTTCGATAAGTGGGACTAAAGGATAGTAACCACAAATAGGGATGTGAAGTAAGAGTGAGAATGATCAGGCCTTGCAACGATACTAAGAGATTTTCAGCTCTCGAGGGGTATATAAAGAGATAAATGTGTAGTTATACAGACTCGGATGCCTCGGAAACGGAGAAGCTTTCCTAAAAGATGATTTAAGGATAGAACGGATTTGCGCGTTTAAATAAAGATTTCACGAACTTCAGGGGCAATATTATAGAATAACAAGTGGAGAAGGGCGCTCGAGGAGGAAGGAATTCAAGGAAGGTTTGAGGATGAAAGTAGGAAAGGTCTACTAATGGGCTGATCAAAAGGAGAAGAGAGGTGAGAAAGGAAAAATTGAGAAATCACCGAGGACAAGCGAGAGGATAACGAATTAACAAGCTAACCGGAAGGTAGTACATCAATAACTTAGGATGAGGATAAAGAACACCGAGATTCGATTATAGAGGAAACAAAAAGGTGTATGGGAAATATTCATAAGTATGGACTAGCCTTGGCGGCAGGAAGGAGAAGAAAGAAGAGAGTGTATTCTAGGGATTGCACGACACAAACAAAAGTGGCAGCATACTGGAAGAACTACAACGCATAGATGGGATGCAAATAAGTAGTCAAGGAAAATTTTGGATAAGTGAGCTAAGTGAATAAAAGGACTAACAGTGGAAGAGTGTAGCATATTAACTCTCAATGATATATTGTACACGTGAAGTGAGACCGAAAACTCAGAGTAAGAAGAATTTCAGTGATAATAGTTGTGGAGGAAGATGAGGGATAAAAAGAGCAAAGTGTGACCAAACATTCTGTGAAATGCTTGATGGATTCCAATATCACTATTAACCCATTGATTCGGGAAGCGTTCAGTCAAAAAAGGTAGAAGTAGAAGGGCTTTAAAGAAGGCAGTGAGAATGGATTTGTAATGCATAAGCATTTCGTTTAAATGCAAGGCCCTCGATTAGCGTAAAAGGAAAATAAGCCAAGCTATACGATGAGAGAATTCCGGTATTATAAGAGACCAAAAGAGTTGTAGGATCGTTAGGGTTGGCCGATGACTACTAATATTCGGGAGTTACTAGTATATAAGAACACCCTTAAGGAGGGGGGAGAATAGGTCGAGTCCTGAAATAAGGTATGGCATCGTTAAAATTTCAAAAAGGGAAGGATGTTAGATTAGAGAGGCCAAAATTCGGGAGCAGAAACGAATTGAAGATAAGCGTACCACGAAGCAGGGGTAAAAAGGGAATAAAATGGATCAAGGGAATACTTCATGCAGACTTGAGATATAATATTTCTAGACCAGGGAAATTTGTGCCGCACCTAAAACGGACAGCGACGTACCCTAAAGAGTAATAAAGAGAGTAAAAAAGGTCTGCAAGCTAACTACAAAGAGAATGACGAGGATGTAAAGGATTAGAGAGCCTGACTAATGAACTACCAGGCGTCAATACAGTGTATATCTATGATCAAAGGGTACAAAAAAGGATAGCTGAGATGACACAGAAGGAGTAAATGCAAAAAGGGCGCCGTATTTAAGAAAGGGAGCCGCCCACTAATAGGGAAATAAGGAGTAAGGAAAAGGGGGTACTTGCAAAACAATGAGTAGTTATGGCATGGCAAGGCAAGACTACGATGGTAGAAACAGAATGAGAGCGGGATACTAGTTGGAACCTGAGTACGTACATAAGAATAAAGAGGTGATGGAACGCATATATGAGTCCAATAAAAGAGTTAAGAAAGAACGAGAAGAGACTGATCACTGATCAGTTTATAGCGTAAAGATATGGCAATCAGATTCTAAAGGAAGCTCAACCCGAGGTACGTTGGGCCTTATCAGATTATTCACAAGGTAGGCAAGGTTGCCTATGAATCGGACCTACCATCAGATTTGAAAGCGATGCATCCAGTATTTCACATATCAATGCTTCGTAAATGTATTGGTGAGCCTTCTAGAGTATTTCTTGTCATGGCCCAACCCCGTAGGCCGTGACTAGTGCCCGAGCGGGGCACGCGTACACACCTATTGACAGAAACGGCAGACAAATAACTTATACCTATACAGAGATCAAAGGTCAGGCCGTAGCTAGCATAATCAGATCTTACACATGCAAAAAAATAAAACGTCGCCCCAAAGCTGTCACGTATACCCATATACATAACGAACATAAGCCGGTAAGGCTATCATAATACGGGGGGACATCCAGATCACAAATCATATAGACACAACCGAACAGTGACTACCTACAACCCACGCGTACATGTCTACAGACCTCTAAGAGGAATAACATAATCATATGACGGGACAGGGTCCCGCCGTACCCCTGAATAGACTTATACATACACATACATACAATGAAGATGTCTGCACCAAAACATTGGCTCCGGAACAAAAGAGCGCTCCATGACAGCTGAATGGAAATCCTAAGCTGGTGGATCACCCAAAACGAGTATCTGCACCTGCGTGGCATGAAACGCAGCCCCCGAAGAAAGGGGGTCAGTACGGAATATGTACTGAGTATGTAAAGCATGAAATACAGAAAACGAGGTCATAACCGAAGTGAGGAGTACAGAAAGTAAGCACAATAACCAGAATACCGAAGGGCTTGCATCTGAAATACAGTTCGTGCATAAGTAGTACAGAAAATAAAAATAATAATCAGAATGTCAAAATGCTTCAAGTATAATAATCAAGATGCCAGAATGCTTCAAGTACAATAATCAGAATGCCAGAATGCTTACTCCTGAAACATAAATCATGCATGTCAATATCAGATATCATATGCGCACATATCGTGTCCCGGCCCTCCAATGAGGGACTCGGTAAATAAGATCATATGCCATAATATTATCATATCACATACCACATATGGTCCGTAATGGGACCCGGCGGACGGAACATGGTCGCCCCTCCTACCTCGGGCACCATAACTCATCATACTTCGGAATGTTGCATATCTTCGAACACATCATACTCCGTATCACATCATACTTCATAACTCATCATACTTCGGAATCACATCATACTTCAGAAACTCATCATACTTCGAAAAACTCATCATACTTCGGAATATAGCATAGTGCGCACGATGACATACCGGCCCGGGACTCGGCGAAGGAAGTAACAATAGTGTGCACGAGCAGAATCGTGGAAGACTATATGCAATGCAAAACATTTACAAAGACCCAATAGAATAATCAAAACGAACTATCATTTATAAGCCAAGACAATAGTCAAATAAGGTTTCTTCCGAATGTCAATCGGGAACATATCAAATAGAACTTTAGAAATCATAGTCACGTATCAAAATCATATGCATAAAAATCCTCATTTCAAACTCAATAGATAAATAAGTAATCATACTTGGGGGTCGGGATGATAGACATATTAAGTTCCTTCAAAAAGCCGTTAGAACTATACAAAGGAAAGTCGCGGGACCCACGGACGAGCGTCAACCCAATCCGAGCCCGACTATGGAAGATATAGTCACTATACGTTACAGAGCCTCCTACGAGCATATCGAGGCGATCCGATTCTGTCTACGAAAGTTAGGGACACTTTTAGACCTAGAATCCTTTAAGATCAAAAATTCCTTTTTGCACATTGAAATCCAAACATACAAAAGACATAAAGACCATAGCTCAATTACATTAAGAGTGCGGACATCAAGAAGTGAATAAGAATCGTAGACATACTCGGATCGCAAGAATAGAGTTACCCCGAGGCTCGTATCATAGCCTACTTACAACTAGGACATGCCAAAAGAAAGAAGGGTTAAGCTTTACATACCTCGTCCGCTCCCTAAGCTAATCCAAATTTAAGTCTCGGACCTTCCAAGATCTACAATAATGTCATTGGGCACCAAACATTAGCCATAGGCACTTAGAAATCCAATTCTAAGCCAACACTTTATTTACAGAAATTTAAAAGACGTCCCAGAATTCAATACCCGAGAATTCAACTCGCCCAATTCATCAACAACAATACCAACAATCGTATAAGCAACATCAATAATCAATTCAAAACGCATTCTAACATTAGTAACTCCTTTCTACATACTTCGACAACTTTCCATTTACATTCAATTCAACTATATATATTCAAGCCAACATCAACGCTCACATTCAAGTACTAATCCGAAACCGTTCAAACAAGGTTCAAGAACATTTCAAACAATCCGCAAAATATTCAAAACAACCCATCCAATATGCCATGCAACCCGAAACCTCCAATTTCCATAGAAACAACAACAACACATTTCTTTCTTCCAAATTCATCAACTACACCCACAATTCACACATTGACAACATTATTATCATAAATACAAGGAAGCATATTAGAATCACTTTAATTTCTAAATCAGCCCACACGACTACAACTTCAATTTTGAACCATTAAACCTCCATTTTACATCATAAAATCCACAACAACATCAACCAAACACTAAATAAAATTTGTTCATCACGCCTACACCAAGCAACATATACACGGCTACACTTCAACTCACCATACTTTCATGAATTCCATTCATTTCCACACTCCACAACATCCACAAACCATGCATAACATATGGAAATAAAGATTAATTCTCACCTTTTCCATTCAACTTCTCCCTCGGCTAGAGTTGGTGAATTGCAACAACGAGCGGTTTAATTACTCCAACAACTACTTCATGTTATAGAGGACCTTCCAATTGGTAGAAAGGCAAGGAGAAAATATTTTTTTTGGCCAACACACAACCCCAATCTCGGCCAGCCATGGCCGAGACTCTCTTCCTCACTTTCTCTTGAATTTTCTAGATTTTGTAAATGATGAATTGTGACTTGTGTTGTCATCACTTATACATATATATATAGATATATGCACATGGCCGGTCATGCTCTCTCTTTTTTTTCTCCAATTTTCTAGAATTTTCCTAAGTTGTAAAAGATGAATTCTAGCCTTGCATGGTCATCTTTGTCTATATATATATATATAACCCTTACAAAATATGAGATGGACACATAGCCCCCCCTTATGGCTTAAAACAATTGGCCAAGCTAGGGGTGAGGCCCACGGCCACTTGTGGCTTCTTCAAGAAGTCATGAATAATAACAATTTCCAAATTCTGGGTTTACCCTTAATATTCCATACCAATAAAAGATGAATATGCCACTTATGCACTTTAACAAAATCGGAAGAAAATATAACCTTGTCCTTAACTTATCATGATTAACTTGGATTATCCCAAGGTACAAAATACGGGATATAACATTTCTTGTAAATGATGTTCAGGTAACGGAGAAGTTGTTTTATGAGGAGTGCCCCATAGCTATACTTGATAGCCAGGTTAGAAGGTTACGTACTAAAGATGTAGCTTCTGTCAAAGTATTGTGGCGAAATAACAACAGGGAATAGGCGACTTAGGAAGCCGAAGACGAAATGAAAAATAAGTATCCTTACTTGTTCCCTATGCCTACAGGTAATTCAATTCCTTACTAGACTATATTGATAGGTAAATGAGACTATATGATATATTGTGGCCCTGTGAGGCATCTGTGGGTTTGCTGAATGCAGGTTGGTAGGTATAGTTATAGAGGAGACGCTGCTAAAAATTTTATAGCATGAGACCTATTATAAACATTCGAGGATGAATGTTTCTAGGGGGAAGAGGGTGTTACACCTCGTAGTTGAACGTTGAGTTCCGTAGGCGTCAACCGCTTAATTATGAACACTGGAGTGATATGCACCTATTTTATGGTTATAAGGGTTTACGATCATGTATGAGGAATGTTGGAAGGATACCTTTTGGAACATGATGAGTTTTGAGACAATGCAAAAGCCAAGAGTGAAGTTCATGAAGTCCAGTTTCCAACACGACAAATCGCTCCTCAATAGGACATTGGGGTAAGGAGATATGGACGTTACAAGTTGGGATGGCAGGCTAGGAAAATAGCTTGCGTGAACGCGCTAGGGAGTGGCGCGAACGCGCAAGAGGCCAAGGGCCAACCTAGCCCGAACGCACCACCACGGGGCGCGAACGAGCTGAGCAAATCTTAGGCGCGAGTCAGGGATGAAGATTATATGATCTGTATATATATATATATATATATATATATATATATATATATATATATATGGCATTTGGAGACCGTATAGTGTAAATTAGTTCATACGTTACTTGATGAGAAGCCCTCGTAATCGTAAACTAAGGTAGGGACCACATGTCGGAGTTTTATAAAGGACATATGAAAAATTATAAGAGTAGTACATGGGAAGTTGAGCAAGTCTTAAGAAGGACCCTTAAGTCAAATGTGGGCATAAGCCCTCCAAAAGGATGATTTAAGGATACGTTTTCGGATTATCTGACTTGGAGAGGCCAAAACGCCATGATAAGTTTAGAATTTGGAATCACACAAAATATTCAAGTTGTAGATAATTGAATTAGCTTTCCAAACATAGGTTGTGGGCCCTCACACAATATTAGGATCAAAAGTTATGACCTTTTTACTGAAAGAACGCGCAGGCAGAAAAATAAGCCAGCGCGAACGCGCTGACCAGATTTTAGGTCGGTATGGGCAGATTCTGGAACTCTATATAAGGGGGGATTACCTCCCCCCCCCCCCCTTTCTACATCAAAACACCCAGAAAAACCCCCAAAAATTTTGAAAATGTCCCACAACTTCTCATCATCAAATTTTAGCCTGGATCTAGTATAATTCCCAAATTTTGGTTCAGGTGGCATACAGTTGCGATTACAAAATTGTATAGCAATGTGTTTGGCTCAGTTCAAGGTGGGAAATAAGTGAAGATATAGCAATATTGTTGGGATAAAGGTATGAATCTCTTATTATTAATGCTAATCTTTGTTTACTTACGGGAATAGAGCGATTATAATGCCGTATAATGAAGTAGTTGGTTGAAAAATCGGATAAATATCATATGAGGTGTCTTATGGAGTATGTTGATATTAGTAATGTTGTTGTTGTTGTTGTTGTTTTTGGTTGTTAGTAACTGTGATTTCGGGCTAGAGATATAAACAGGGGAGATGCTGCCGAAATTTCGGCAGATCCTAGAAAGAGTTAACTTAAAGGCTTAAGGTAAGCACTTGATAACGAGCCTAACAATAGTATGAATTCCCTTGATTATAGATTTGCGAGTTCGAGAAGTAGAAGTTGAGCAAATAGATAAGCTTCAAGGTATGTAAAGCTATCCCTTCTTTCTTTTTAGCGCGAATTACATAAAATGAGCGAACAATGAGCATACATGATTCCAATAAGTCCTGGTTCTCAGTTGTACTTGACATGATGGCTGCCTTTGATTCTCAAGAATTGGTTCATTCTATCTATTCTCTCGAGTCTTAGATGATGATTCAGTTTGTATATGATTGCTCTTAATGTTCTACTCGTGCACATTGTTATTACATCATTTCACCGAGTTTCTCACTAGAGGGTCGGGTACGTATTCGTGTACATTTTCATTGCATTGTTCACCGAATCCCACACTAGAGGGCTGGGTAAGTATATTAAATATTTCACCGAGTCCCATAATGGGCTGGGTACGCTATATATTTCACCGAGTCCCACAAAGGCCTGGGTATGCTATATATTTCACCGAGTCCCATAATAGGCCGGGTACACTATATATTTCACCGAGTCTCATAATGGGCCGGGTAGGCTATATATTTCACCGAGTCCCATAATGGGCCGGGTACGGTATATATGTATATGACTTCATTCACCGAGTCCCATAATAGGCCGGGTATGGTATATTATATATATATATATATGCATGACTCATCTCATAAGTTACGGATGCTTTGGTATTCCTTGATTATCATACCTGTCTCTTGTCATCTTTTACTCAGTCATGATCTTCTTTATTGTACTTCATGCTTTACATACTCAGTACATTTTTTGTATTGACCCCCTTTCTTCGGTGGCTGTGATTAATGCCCGCAGGTACAAATACTCAGTTTGGTGACCCTCGCCTTAGGACTTCAGTCACTTGCTTGGAGAGCTCCATTGTCCGGAGGTTGAGTCATTTTGGTACAGATCCTTTTGACATAGACGTTGTTATACTCTTAGAGGTCTGTAGACATGTGTGGGTTATATTTATGGTTTAGTCAGCTATACAGATGTAGTTCGTTTTGGATATTTCCGTGTATCTTTGGCTGTCTTGTCGGCTTGCATATTTTTTTATGTTTGGTTAACTGTGACTCCTCAAGAGACAGGTTCATTCTGATATATGGCATTATGAGTCTACAGCATGCTTTTACAGATTTTCACATTGTCCGTAGTATCAGTATGATTATATCTAACAGGTTCGTTTACGAGTGTCCAACTCGGGCACTAGTCATGGCCCATCGGTTTGGGTCGTGACACGTACCTATCTTTTAGAGGCTACAAGGCATTTAGGAAATTTCACTTCTTTTATCCTTATCGTGTGTCCTTAACTTTATCAATTACTGAGTTCTTGTTTAACTCTTTCATATAGATGGTGAGGACTAGATCGACCGCGACTGGACGGCTGAAGCCTGCACCTACACCCGAGCCCATTGTTAGGGCTGCTATTTGGGGGAGTGGTAAGTACATGGCAGAGGCAGAGTTTGTGTAGCAACACCAGCCCGAGGTCGAGCACTAGTGGCACCTCGAAGCCGTGCTAGAGCAGCATCTCTCGAGCAGAAAGTGATTAAGCAGGATGAGCCAGTCCATCGCTGAAGAGGTTGGCCTAGGATAGGTATCTATAGGTTTCATTGCTACTCCTGTGCTCCGGGACACTCTGGTTCATAAGTTGGGCTTCTTAGAGAGTACGGCTCAGGCGGGTGTTCTACCAGCTACTTCTGATGGCTCTTAGACTAGAGTGGGAGGATAGATTCCTAACCTTATGACTCCTCAAGGATTTCAGACTCCAAGGGACAGGCCAGCAGCTGCTATAGCTCGCAATTTCATGGGTATGGCAATGCCTGGTTTTTGTTTCACCAACAGTTGCACAACCCACAATGTTCATGGAGAAGCAGAAGATGTTTGAGTGTTTCTGGAAGATGGATCCTCCCAAGTATGATGGAGACCCCGAGGATGACGCATATAAGTTTCTGATAAGTTTTCAAAAGAGGTTGCATAACCTAGGGTTAGTGGAGTCTCGTGGTGTGGATTACACTACTTTTCAGATAGTTGGCCTCGCCAAGCAGTGTTGGAGGTCATTTGTTGAGACTAGACCACCAGGATCCCCTTCATTCACTTGGACTTCATTCACTCAGGCTTTCTTAGAGAAGTTTGTGCCTCGTAGTATTCAAGAGAGGAGGAAGGCTTAGTTCGAGGGGTTACCCCAGAGGCGTATGTCTGTGATAGAGTATGAGACCCGGTTTCATGCCTTATCTCGCCATGCTTTGATGATTCTTCCTGATGAGACTGAGAGGTTGAGGAGGTTCACCAATGGATTGATTTGTCCCATTCGCTTGATTAAAGCACAGATGGTTGGCATAGGGTCTTTCTTCCAGCAGATTATTGATGCAGTTCAAGAGACTGAGTTCATTAGACATGAGGATTATGAGGAGCGGGGTAGTCAAGAGGCCTTATTTTTGCACACATGTAGTACCTCATCTAGAGGTTGAGGACATTTTGGTGGAGGTCATCACTGTCCGATTGCTAGGACAATTGTAGCAGCTATGCCTGTTTCTGAGAGGGGTCAGTCATCGTGTACTTCTTATGGCACAGGGCATTTGTCTCAGAGTTCCTCTATGCCATATGGTCGTGGTGGGCATTCGGGTGCTAGTTCTTCTTCTCAGCGAGATACAATTCCAGAGGTTGTTTTGAGTGTGAAGACCTTGTGCATTTCTAGAGGGATTGCCCAAGACTTAGGTGCGATGGTCAGCATCAGAGTTGCTAGACACACGTCCCTAGGATAGCTGCGCAGCCGGCTAAGGGTAGTGCTCATAGTAGTAGAGATGGTACTCAGACAACTAAAGGAATTACTCAGCCCGACCGAGGTAGTGGCTGCGGGGATACTCATATGCCCGGCCGAGGTAGTGGCTGCCAGGGTACTCATACTTCGAGTGATCATGCTCATTGTTAGTCTTTTCAAGGCAGACCTGAGGCAGAGGCCTCCAATGCAGTCATCAAAGGTATACTTTCGATTTGCCATCATTCAGGTACGGTGTTATTTGATCCAAGCCCTACCTATTCGTATGTGTTTGCTTATTTTACCTTGAGTTTGGATTTGATATGTGATTCCTTAGGGTTGCCCATTCATGTTTCTACTTTTGTTGGGGATTCTGTAGTGTTAGACCAGGTATATAAATGTTGCGTAGTTACTTTGATGGCGTATGATACCTAGGTAGACTTGAAGGTCTTGGACCTGGTGGATTTCGACGCTATTCTTGGGATGGATTGGCTATCTTCATATCACACGATCTTGGATTGTCATGCCATGACAGTTTCTTTAGCCATGCCGGGTATTCCTTGCTTAGAGTGGAAGGGTACTCTTAGTCAGTATCCGAAGAAAGTGATTTCGTTTCTTAAGGCTCAGAGGATGGTGAAGAAGGGTAGTCTCTCTTATTTGGCTTATAATTGAGACACTAGTGCGGAGACTCCTCCGTTAGAGTCAGTCCCCGTAGTACGAGAGTTTCGAGAGGTGTTCCCTACAGACCTTCCAGTTGTTCCACCCGATCGTGATATTGACTTCTGCATTTATTTGGAGCTGAGCACTCAGCCCATTTTCATTCCACCATATCGAATGGCACCGGCTGTGTTGAAGGAATTAAAAGAACAGTTGCAAGACTTGTTGAGCAAAGGGTTAATTTAGCCTAGTATTTCCCCATAGGGTGCGCCCATGTTATTCGTGAAGAAGAATGATGGGTTTATGCTGATGTATATTGATTATAGGTAGTTGAACAAGGTGACTATCAAGAACAAGTATCCTATACCACGCATTAATGATTTGTTTGACCAACTTGAGGGTGCTTCTATTTTTTCCAAGATTAATTTGAGATCTGGCTATCACCGGTTAAGGATTAGGGCTGAGGATGTCCCTAAGACATCTTTCCAAACTTGTTATGGGCATTATGTGTTCTTGGTGATGTCTTTTGGGTTGACAAATGCTCCCGCAGCCTTCATAGAGTTTATAAATGGAGATTGAGGCCTTATTTGGACTCTTTTGTGATTGTCTTCATTGACGACATGTTGATTCACTCACGAATTAAGAAGGAGCACGAGCAAGATTTGAGGATCGTGCTCTGGGTTTTGAAGGGAAGAAGCTTTATGCTAAGTTCTCAAAGTGTGAGTTTTGGCTTAGTTGAGTTGCATTTTTGAGACATATGGTGACTAAGGATGGAATTATGGTAGATCCAAAGAAGATTGAGGCGGTTCGAGATTGGATTAGGCCGGTTTAGCCAATGAGGTTTTGAGCTTTGTGGGCCTCGCAGGTTACTATCATTGTTTTGTGGAGGGATTTTCATCCATTGCGTCCCCGTTGACCAAACTGACTCAGAAGGAAAGGTTCTTTCATTCGTTCGATGAGTGTGAGGTGAGCTTTTAAAAGCTCAATACCTTGTTAACAACCGCTCCGATTATAACCTTACCTATCCAAGGAGAGAGCTTTACGGTCTATTGTGTTACACTTTAGAAATTTCATGCCGTTTGCATTATTAGTAAACTAACGCAAGCCTAAAGTGAAAATGAAGCCCTTATAAGTTAAGAAGGGTATTTGATAATTTTAAGTTTGTACCTTAAGGTTTCGGAGTTAAATGAATCGGTGGAAGTAAGTTTATTGAAGAAATTGGAATTTGAGTCATGTTTTGGGAAGATTTCGTATAATTTAAATTATACATTTCTTAGAATTTCCTTGAGGGGGAGCTATAGGGCCCCTTATATGGTTAATGAAGTGTCATACAAGTACCAAGAAGGTTCCATAAGGATTAGTGGTCAAACGAATCGAAAAGAACGCGTTTTCGCAAAAACTGGAGTTTGTGGACCAATATGCGACTGCAAATTGAGTTTGTTGTGCAGTATATTGGCCGCAAACTCATCAAATCTATTGGCCTGACTTCCCAACCTCCTCCCCAAAGAGAGGAGGGGAGATGCGGCTACACATCCACTATGTTGAGCCGCATCTCCACCGCAAATTAATTTTGGGGGGGGGGGGGGGGGAATTTGACACCTTTTTAAATCACAAAAGATCTCATTTTCATATCAACCTCCCACACTTATTTTCCCACATTTCTAAAGAGTCCTTGAATGTTCCACAATACTCCAATACCTTCCATGCCATCAAGAGAGAAGATCAAACATCAAAACCTCAAGATAATCCATGGAAGGTGATTGTTCTTGTTTCTCCCCAAGGTGGTGATGAACTTGATCTTGGGAGGAGTTGAGTAAGGTGAAGTTCTTCAATTATAAGTTATGTTCTTCATCCTATTTATATGATTGAGTTGATTTAAAGGTTTAGCAAATTTTGGAGAGGAAAGAATCATAGAAGGGAAGTCATAAAGTGTTGAAGTGAAGTTGATGACTATGAGGTGAACTTGAAAGGGGATTTTGGATAAATTTGAGATTAAATTGAATATAACTTCTTGATTATGGTATTTTAAATGTTACTATTGTTGTTTGGGAGTTGTTTTGTAATTTGGTGGAAGTCGATAAAATAGGGGAAGTGCTGCCCAAATTTCGCTAGCTCATTAATTACACTAGTTTGAACTTAAGAGTGGTTTCAAGACTTAATCTTAGTATGAATCCTCTTGAATGTATATTTGCAGGCTTGGGAGGAGAACGTTAAGTAATTAAGGAAACGTAAAGTATGTTAAGGCTAACCCTTTCTTCCTAAAGGCATGATTTCCTTATTGTGAACGCATCCATGATATCCATAATGTCCTATTTCCTAGAAATGGTAGAAGCTAATGATTCTCAAAGTTCTCATGATATCGTTGATCATGTTCATCGTCGCTGCTCTCATCTTATCGTAGTTGACCCTCTAAGGAAAGATATAGTGATAATGACGATTCCATAATGGAAATCGGAGGCTCACCAAGCATATGGCTCTTCGATTGAGTTGTAATGCTTCCTGTTGGATTCTCACGTATGCCATATATGTATATGTAGCTATTTTCTGACACCGAGCCTAAATGGCCGGGTACGATAACCATTGTGCACACCACCACAGTTGGGTATGGATAATATCGAGCCCTGTTATGGCCGAGTATGGACAACACTGAGCCCTATTATGGCCTGGTTGGGGTTACACCGAGCCTATATGGCCGGGTATAGTATCATTACATGTATATGTATGAAATGTTTCCGTTAGAGAAAGGTTAAGTATGCATGACAGTCATCTTAAGAGGTATTATGCGGTATAACTTGTTCTCTTTATCTTATGTTATTTTCATGCTTTCATCATGTTGCTATTCATGCCTTACATACTCAGTACATTGTTCGTACTGATGTCCTTTTATTTGTGGACGCTGCGTTCATTCCCGCAAGTAGAAAGGGAGATAGACCAGACCCCTAGGTTGCTTCATTAGAGATTACATAGAGGTGCTCCAATTGATCCAGAGCTGTAGTTTAGTTGGTACTACTCTTTTGTGCACATACGTGGGCATGGCGGGGTCTTGTCCCGTCTTTATAATATTACATACTCCATGTAGAGGCTCGTAGACAAATGTACATAGCTAAATATCCCATAACCTTATCGGGTTATATTTTGTATATCATTTTTGGTAGCCTTGTCGGCTTATATATATATGGGCATAGTTAATGATGTTTATATAGATATGCCTATATTCGATAGGACTTGTGCCTTTTTGGTTCGTGGTAATTATGAGTTAGCCATGTGGCTCACCTAGATATGATTATGCGAGTATGTTAAGATGTGCTCGGTAGGTTAGCTCCGTGTGCCCATCATGGCCCTCCGGTGGGGTCGTGACATATTGTGATGCTTCTAGAGTGGGTCTTAGTTATGTATTGATGCAAAAAGGCAAAGTGATCTCTTATGCTTTGAGACAGTTGATGGCTCACGAGAAGAACTACCCCATTCATGACTTAGAGTTGGTAGCGGTAGCGTTCGCTTTGAAGATTTGGAGGCATTATCTCTATGGAGTACATTGTGAGGTGTTAACGGATCATCGTAGCCTTCAGTATATTTTTAATCAGAAGGACCTCAACTTGAGACAGCATAGGTGGTTGGAGTTACTCAAGGACTATGATATGACCATTCTTTTTCATCCAGGCAAGGCCAATGTGGTGGCAGATGCCTTGAGTAGGAAAGCGGTGAGCATGGGTAGCTTGGCATTATTGCACGTGGAAGAGCATCCTTTAGCTATGTATGTTTAGTCTTTGGCTAATTTTTTGTGATGATTGATATTTCAGAGCCTGATAGGGTTTTAGCATGTGTGGAGGCGTAGTTTTTGGCTCAACAGTTCAAAAATGTGAAGTTGTGCAAAATTTAGAACAAGGTGTTACAATGTAAGGCTTAGGAAGCTATTCCTAATGGTGATGGAGTTTTGAGGATCATGGGTAGGATTTGTCTTCCGAGAGTGGGAGATTTGACTAGGTTGATCATGAATGAGGCTCACTCTTCTAAGTATGCCATTCATTCGGGGGCTAAACAAATGTATCATGATTTGAAGCAACATTATTGGTGGTGTCTCATGAAGTGACACATAGTGGAGTTTGTGTCTCGGTGTTTGAATTGTCAGCAAGTAAAGTATGAGCACCAGAATCCTGGTGGTATGATTCAAAATATGTGCATTCCCTAGTGAAAGTAGGAGCGGATCATTATGGACTTTGTGGTAAGATTGCCATGTACCTTGGGCAAGTTTGATGCTATTTGGGTTATCGTGGATAGATTGACCAAGTTTGACCATTTCATCCCCGTTCAGACGACTTACAATTCAGAGAAGTTGGCCAAGACCTACATTAAAGAGATAGTTCGCTTAAATGGGGTGCCCATTTCTATCATTTCAGATTGAGGTACTCAGTTTACATCATATTAATGGAGGTCCAGGTAGAAGGAGTTGGGTACTAGAGTGTTATATCCCGCGTTTTTGTGTAATCGAAAAATTCGAGACAATTGCGGGAGGACAACAAGCAAGGCTACATTTTCATTTTGTTAAGCATGTAAATGGCTTATGAAGAATTTAGAAGCGGAATTATCAAGAAAGGTCAAGGGTACAAAGGGAAAATTCACAATATGACTCGTGGAAACATAAGGAAGACGAAGGGTAAACTTGGAATTCGGAGAACAATTTTTCATGAATTGTAGAACAAAAAAAAATGTGGGCTTGACCATTTGGGCCATGTTTGGCCGTCCACCTAGAGGTGGGCTTAAGCCCACATGGGTTTTAATTTGAACTAAATAAAAAGATGACAAGGTCATCTTTTTCATACAATTCTCTAGAAATTTCAAGAATTAAAGAACAAGAAAAAGAAGGAGAAAAACTCTCCAACTTTCGGCCATAGAGAGAAACCAACAAAACCTTGGCAAAAATTTCTTCAAAAATTGTTTTTCTACCTATTGGAGGGCCCTTAGCAAGGTGGAGTATCCATTGGAGCAAGAAAAATTCATATTCATCCAAGTCACAAATTCTAGTTAAGTGAAGAAATAAGGAAAAAGGTAAGAATTCATTCCCTTTTTATATGTTATGGATGTTGTGCATGTTGTAGAGTGTAAAATGAATGGAATTCATGAAGAATATGGAATAAGGGGTGGTGGCCGTAGTGTTGTGTGTGTGTGTGTGTGACCGTGCATGTGTGTGGTGGTGTGGCCGTGTGGTTGTGGTGTAGTATGGAAGAGAACGAGTCAATTTTATTTAGTGTTTTGGTTGTTGTTATGTTGTGGATACTATGTTGCTAATGAATGCATAATAATCTTGTGAAGTTGTAGAAGTTGGAGACTTGTGATTGAAGTATTTAAATTAAATATTATGTTCTTGTATGTATGAAAGATAATGTTGTTGGTATGGTGTTGTTGGCATATGAATTATAATGTTCTTATTGGAGTTGGAAGGTTTTGAAGGAAGTAGTATATTGATTGAGTTGTTATAATGTAACTTGGATTGAATATGGAAATTGTTAGTATGGTTGTTGATATTGTGTTGTTAGTTTGGCCGGGTTGAATTCCCGGATTGTTGTTGATTGAAATTGGCCAAGTTGAACTTGGTGGAATGGAGTATTTATAGGGCAGGTGCTGCCGAAATTTCGATAGCCAAGTATTATTTTAAGAATTCAATTCTAAAGGCATTAATCATGTTTGGTAAACATGACCAATTTGTAGATTACGGCGGATTTGCGACTTGAATTTGGAGTGGCATAAGGAGCGAAAAGAGGTATGTAAGGCTTTACCTTCCTTTCTTGGCATGTCCTAGACGTAGTAGGTTTGGATACGGGCCTCGGGGACGATCCTATTCCTAGAAATCTAAGATTGAATTTGCCCCTTTTTCATTCAATAGAATTGAATTAAATGATTTACTAATAGTTGGAAAAAATTGAGTAAACGTTTAGAACTTGCATAAATAGGATCCGACTACTCTAAAACTTACGTAAGTAATGTCATGAAAAGTATTATACGTAAATTGTGTACGCCGCCTCATTAGACCCGAGGTGGGCCCATCGGTCCCGGATTTTTCTTCATTGTTCATTTATCAAACGGTAAGTGTCGTAACCATTCTAATGAAAAATATTTCTATGATGACAATAACGAAGATACTAAAGAGGAGAATATGTTTATGACGAGTATGATAGGAATGATTCCATGACTAAGAGTTTCAAGTTAAGAATTCAATGTGAGTGTGAAAGTGTCAAGCAAGTTTTGATTTCAATTTTATTTTATTATGACTCCATTTCCTAAAGATTCTAAAGTGTATGAATAAATGTTTTATAAGGCTTATGATCTTATCCTATGCTTTCTCTTAACGCCATTTTTCCCCGATAGTCTCGCCTTATAAAATTAGTTCCTTCAAGGTGAGACATGACGATCGTGATTATTCCATAATGTAATCGGAGGTTACCGACCTTACGTCACTCCGATAGAGTTATAGCTTTGATTGGGCTCTTATGCATGCTTAATATGTAGTAGTTACACCGTGCCTTTATGGCCGGGCAGACACCGCCAAGGCGGGCAGCTATGTGTATACACCATGTCTTGGTGACATGGGCAGACACCACTAGTGGGCGGCACGAGGTGATTACCCCGGACGCGGGAGGCCCGGACGCGGGCTAATGATGATATATGACTCAGACAGGTTGTGATGATTCAGGCAGGTTGTGTATGTATGTATGTATAAAAAGGGTAAAAGTAAGCATGCATGATTCCGCCCTCAGGGGCAGACAGTTATAGTCATATCTTTACTCACATTTCTTGTATTGTTTTACTGTGCTATTGTTCATGCTCTGCTCCTGCTATTATATTATGATTCATGCCTTACATACTCGGTACACTATTCGTCGATGTCCCTTTTGCGGACTTGCGTTTCATGCCGCGCGGTAAAGCGAGGTGGACGGACTTGATTCCTAGGAGCTTTCCGGCGGTATATTGACGTGCTCCATTTGTTCGGAGCTCCGGCCTAGTGGTACTACTTTTGTGTACATATTCGGGCACGGCAGCATCCGGCCCCTCTTATTATCTTATGTATTTTGTTTAGAGGCTCGTAGACAGATATGTTCAGTCGGTGCGCTTTTGTATAAAGTTTATCCCCGTCGATGTATATTAAATCAGTAAAGTTTATTAGTATTTATTCATAATAGTGTTGGTAACGAAATGCTAAGTAAACGAGACATGATATAATTTATGTGGCCCACTAGTAGCAAGAGAATGATAAGAGATAAGGGGTGCTCGGTACAAGTATCGGGTACCGTCGCGGCCCCTAGTTGGGTCGTGACGAAGTGGTATCGAGCGGGCGGTCTAGGGGTTTGTCTACGAGCCGTGTGCAGAGTCCTGTTTATGGGTGTGTAGCGCGCCACACTTATAAACAGGAGGCTGCAGGGCATTTAGGAAATATGACCTTCTTTGTACTCTAGATCGTGCGATAGAGCTATGTTACCAGGTTTCCATGTTCTTTTCCTAATTCTGTGTTATGGTCTCAGTAATGCCGGTGAAGAGGAAAGCTACAGAGGCCCAGAAGGGCAAGACGGTGGCGGGGAAAAGAATTGAACGGGAGCCACCAGCGGAAGTAGAAGAAAGCGAGTCTCATAACGAGGCTCCTTCCCAGACTTTTCGTGCTCCCCCCGTGTCAGCAGAGCAGGGAGGAGTTCCAGCTCCAGCCCCAGCACCACCAGTTCCACCGCCAGCAGTTGCGGGCCAGCAGATGGTAGAGGCTATCCGATTCGGCCCGACCCGGCTTAGTTGCCGCACAAGCTCAGCGGCAAGATGAAGGTCAGGGAGACAGGGCGGTGAGTGCGAGGGCTCGCGATTTTATCGCTCTGAAGCCTCCTGAGTTTTATGGATCGAAACCAGAGGAAGACCCCCAAAGTTTCATAGATGAGATGCTGAGGACCCTGAGGATAATACATGCTTCGGATACAGAGTCCGTAGAATTGGCGTCATACCGGCTGCGGGATGTGGCAGTCTTGTGGTATAATAGCTGGGTATCTTCGAGGGGAGCAAATGCCCCTCCACCGGTGTGGCAGGAGTTTACTGAGGCATTTTTGCGACATTTCTTACCGCCGGAGGTTCGACGAGCTCGGGCTGATATGTTTCTGAATCTTAAACAGGGGAATATGAGCGTCAGGGAATATAGTCTTCGCTTCAACTCGTTAGCCAGATATGCCCCAGCCATGATAGCTGATATGGGAGATCATGTACACCGATTCGTGAGTGGGTTGGGGCCGCACTTAATCAAGGAATGTTTGACGGCTTCACTCCAGGATGGGATGACCATTGCCCGTATCCAAGCCCATGCCCAAAACCTGGAGGAGCGACATCAGTTAGGGAAAAGGGAGCATTATTTAGATAGGAATTCTAGAAAAAGGGGCCGATCTTTCGGGGCCAGAAGTGAGTATGGGGGAGGGCAAGCGCAGCAGTATTCTGGGTATTCGGGCCAATCGGTGGCCAGCGCACCTCCCCGATTTGCAGATGAGGGATTTGACCGTTTTAGTTATCCAAGACAAGACCAAAACTCGGGGATTTTGGGTTCTCAGTTTGAAGGAACCCCCAGTCAGGGGAGACCGCCAGTTCCACGGTGTCGTCAGTGTAAAAGATTACATTCGGGTCCGTGTCGTCTAGGCTCCAATGCTTGTTATACTTGTGGACAAATGGGGCACATGATGCGTGAATGTCCGTCAGTGGTTGGTAGCGGTAGGGGCCAGCCCACAGGGTCGATAGCGGGTTCCTCATCATCCGTGCGCCCTCCTGGACAGACTTCCCAGGCCCCAGCAGGCCGTGGCCGAGGCAGAGAAGGGGCATCCAGTTCAGCCGGTCCTCCCCACCGCGTATATGCATTGACAGGGCGGCAGGACCCTGAACCTTCCGCAGATGCGGCCACAGGTACACTCTCGGTATTTTTCTACGATATGTGGATGTTAACTTGAATTGGGTTTTACTTTATCATGCACCGTCCTTTGTATTACCGAACGTATTAGGAATTCAGGGAATTTAGGAAAAAAAAAATAGCCATATACATAGGTACAAATACTAGGGATTGCGGAGGTTAGAATTGTAATTAAAAGAAAAGACGTGTTACGCGGGCGTGTTGAAAACTGTTAAGACCCCAACTTGTCCCATATTATATGATATAGGCGGTGCGGGGGAGTGGAGGTAAATAGACTAGCATCAAGGCACAAAAGTGCATCAAAGCTACGGGGTTAAGCGTGCTAGGATGGGGGCAATTTCAGGATGGGTGACCCCCTGGGAAATATGTTGAAAATTTCGTAAATGTCAGAATGAAAGATGAATGTGAAATTAGGTAGCCTAAAGTAAATTAGAGTGTGTGAAGTAGTTAGAAACCCTATAGAAGTCGCGTAGGCCGAGACGGACTAAACCAGCAGAAGGGGAGAAAGTATGAGAGAGCTTTGGGATTAAAGAAGGTATGACTAGTGTTTGGAGGTGTTTGTAAGTAAAATAGTAGTATATATATATGGTTGTAACCTAGCATGCATGACTGTAGAGTTCCAGAAATAGTATCACGATATATAGAAGATCGCGGAAAGCGATGGGCATTTAAAGGATCTAGGCATGCATAGACCCTCTTAATAAAGGGGGGGAGGACGTGTGAGATCTAAAACTGAACTGGGATGATTCAAGCTTCGAAAAAGGGGATTTATTCACTTAGGGCCAGAGTTCAGGGTTGACGGATCTAAGCCGGTTGGCCTATGGCCTGCAAGCAGCCTAAGCTTCTTAGATGGATATGTTAAGCGACGTGTAAGATAACTACAAAGGATACCTCCCCGAAGTATTATAACACATCACGAGACCAATCGAACATTCGAGGACGAATGTCCTAAAGGGGGGAGGATGTTATATCCGCGCATTTTTTGTGTAATTGGAAAATTCGAGACAATTGCGGGAGGACAACAAGCAAGGCTACATTTTCATTGTGTTAAGCATGTAAATGGCTTATGAAGAATTTAGAAGCGGAATTATCAAGAAAGGTCAAGGGTACAAAGGGAAAATTCACAATATGACTCGTGGAAACATAAGGAAGACGAAGGGTAAACTTGGAATTCGGAGAACAATTTTTCATGAATTGTAGAACAAAAAAAAATGTGGGCTTGACCATTTGGGCCATGTTTGGCCGTCCACCTAGAGGTGGGCTTAAGCCCACATGGGTTTTAATTTGAACTAAATAAAAAGATGACAAGGTCATCTTTTTCATACAATTCTCTAGAAATTTCAAGAATTAAAGAACAAGAAAAAGAAGGAGAAAAACTCTCCAACTTTCGGCCATAGAGAGAAACCAACAAAACCTTGGCAAAAATTTCTTCAAAAATTGTTTTTCTACCTATTGGAGGGCCCTTAGCAAGGTGGAGTATCCATTGGAGCAAGAAAAATTCATATTCATCTAAGTCACAAATTCTAGTTAAGTGAAGAAATAAGGAAAAAGGTAAGAATTCATTCCCTTCTTATATGTTATGGATGTTGTGCATGTTGTAGAGTGTAAAATGAATGGAATTCATGAAGAATGTGGAATAAGGGGTGGTGGCCGTATGTGTTGTGTGTGTGTGTGTGTGTGACCGTGCATGTGTGTGGTGGTGTGGCCGTGTGGTTGTGGTGTAGTATGGAAGAGAACGAGTCAATTTTATTTAGTGTTTTGGTTGTTGTTATGTTGTGGATACTATGTTGCTAATGAATGCATAATAATCTTGTGAAGTTGTAGAAGTTGGAGACTTGTGATTGAAGTATTTAAATTAAATATTATGTTCTTGTATGTATGAAAGATAATGTTGTTGGTATGGTGTTGTTGGCATATGAATTATAATGTTCTTATTGGAGTTGGAAGGTTTTGAAGGAAGTAGTATATTGATTGAGTTGTTATAATGTAACTTGGATTGAATATGGAAATTGTTAGTATGGTTGTTGATATTGTGTTGTTAGTTTGGCCGGGTTGAATTCCCGGATTGTTGTTGATTGAAATTGGCCAAGTTGAACTTGGTGGAATGGAGGATTTACAGGGCAGGTGCTGCCGAAATTTCGGTAGCCAAGTATTATTTTAAGAATTTAATTCTAAAGGCATTAATCATGTTTGGTAAACATGACCAATTTGTAGATTCTGGCGGATTTGCGACTTGAATTTGGAGTGGCATAAGGAGCGAAAAGAGGTATGTAAGGCTTTACCTTCCTTTCTTGGCATGTCCTAGACGTAGTAGTTTGGATACGGACCTCGGGGACGATCCTATTCCTAGAAATCTAAGACTGAATTTGCCCCTTTTTCATTCAATAGAATTGAATTAAATGATTTACTAATAGTTGGAAAAATTGTGTAAATGTTTAGAACTTGCATAAATAGGATTCGACTACTCTAAAACTTACGTAGGTAATGTCATGAAAGGTATTATACGTAAATTGTGTACGCCGCCTCACTAGACCCGAGGTGGGCCCATCGGTCCCGGATTTTTCTTCATTGTTCCAGTTATCAAACGATAAGTGTTGTAACCATTCTAATGAAAAATAATTCTGTGATGACAATAACGAAGATACTAAAGAGGAGAATATGTTTATGACGAGTATGATAGGAATGATTCCATGACTAAGAGTTTCAAGTTAAGAATTCAATGTGAGTGTGAAAGTGTCAAGCAAGTTTTGATTTCAATTTTATTTTATTATGACTCCGTTTCCTAAAGATTCTAAAGTGTATGAGTAAATATTTTATAAGGCTTATGATCTTATCCCATGCTTTCTCTTAATGCCATTCTTCCTCGATAGTCTCGCCTTATAAAATTAGTTCCTTCAAGGTGAGACATGACGATCGTGATTATTCCATAATGTAATCGGAGGTTACCGACCTTACGTCACTCCGATAGAGTTATAGCTTTGATTGGGCTCTTATGCATGCTTAATATGTAGTAGTTACACCGTGCCTTTATGGCCGGGCAGACACCGCCAAGGCGGGCAGCTATGTGTATACACCATGTCCTGGTGACATGGGCAGACACCACTAGTGGGCGGCACGAGGTGATTACCCCGGACGCGGGAGGCCCGGACGCGGGCTAATGATGATATATGACTCAGACAGGTTGTGATGATTCAGGCAGGTTGTGTATGTATATATGTATAAAAAGGGTAAAAGTAAGCATGCATGATTCCGCCCTCAGGGGCAGACAGTTATAGTCATATCTTTACTCACATTTCCGGTATTGTTTTACTGTGCTATTGTTCATGCTCTGCTCCTGCTATTATATTATGATTCATGCCTTACATACTCGGTACACTATTCGTACTGATGTCCCTTTTTGCGGACACTGCGTTTTTCATGCCGCGCAGGTAAGCAGGTGGACGGGCTTGATTCCTAGGAGCTTTCCAGCAGTATATTGAAGTGCTACCGTTGTTCCGGAGCTCCAGTCTAGTGGTACTACTTTTGTGTACATATGCGGGCACGGCGGCATCCGGCCCTTCTCGTTATTTTATGTATTTTGTTTAGAGGCTCGTAGACAGATATGCTCAGTCAGGCGCTTTTGTATAAAGTTTATCCCCGCCGATGTATATTAAATCAGTAAAGTTCATTAGTGTTTATTCATAATAGTGTTGGTAACGAGAATGCTAAGTAAATGAGTAGCAGTATAATTTATGTGGCCCACTAGTAGCAAGAGAATGATAAGAGATAAGGGGTGCTCGGTACAAGTATCGGGTACCCGTCGCGGCCCCTAGTTGGGTCGTGACATAGAGTGGAGCTCAGTACAGCTTTTCACCCTCAGACTAACAGACAGTCCGAGCGAACTATTCAGGTTTTCAACGATATGTTACAGGCTTGTGTGATTGATTTTGGCGGTCATTGTGATTAGTATCTACCATTGGTGGAGTTTTCTTACAATAATAGCTTCCATTCGATCATTGAGATGGCACCGTTTGAGGCATTGCATGGTAGCTGGTATCGTTCTCCGATTGGTTGGTTTGATGCCTTCGAGGTTAGGCCATGGAGTATGGATTTGTTGACGGATTCATTGGATAAAGTGAAATTGATTCAGGAGAGACTTCTCATGGCTCAGAGTAGACAGAAGAGTAATGTACCTTTGGAAGGTTCGTGATTTAGAGTTCATGGTTGGGGAGCGAGTTCTGCTGAGGTTTCGCCCATGAAAGGTGTAATGAGGTTTGGAAAGAGAGGGATGTTGAGTCCGAGGCTTATTGGCTCATTTGAGATAGTTCAGCGTGTTGATGAGGTGGCTTATGAGTTAGCATTGCCTCCGGGTCTTTTGGGTGTTCACCTAGTTTTTCATGTTTCGATGCTGATGAAGTACCATTTGGATGATTCTCATGTGATTAGGTGGGATTCAGCATTGGTTGATCAGAATCTGACTTTTGAGGAAGAGCCGATAGTCATTGTGGATAGGCAGGTTCGAAAGTTGAGATCAAAAGAAGTAGCTTCAGTGAAAGTGCAACAGAGGCATCGTCCGGTTGAGGAGGCGTCTTGGGAGACCGAATCTGATATGTTACACCCCGTAATTTCTGTACGTTGAGATTCGTTAGGTATTAGTTATTCAATTGCAGACATCGAAGTTATTGTCGAGAAGATGCAAGATCATAGGTGGTCGTTTTACGATTATAAGAGTCCGAGTTCGCGTAACAGGTTATAGGAGGATTGGAAAATCAGTGAACTAAGGAGATTAAGCTTCTGAGGCTTTGAAGGAATGTTGGGCAAGGTTTGGTATGGAAATTTTGGTCTAACTGGAAGCAAAAATATGTTTTAGTATATTAAGAGTTTTGAAGTGAAACAAAAGTATAAAGTGAAGTTCGGGAAGTCTAGTTTCCAACGCAATAAACCGCTCCTCAATAGGATATCGGGATAAGGAGATATGGACGTTACAAGTCGGGCTGGCAGACCAAAAAATGGTCTGCGAACGCGCCAGGGAGTGGCGCGAACGCACAGGAGGCCAAGGGCCAACACAGCGCGAACGCGCCACCACGAACTGCGAACGCGCTGAACAATTTTGAGGCCCAAATTCGGGATGAAGGTTATAATATAAGAGAGTAATAATTATATATATATGACATTTGGAGACCATATACAGTGTGAATTGGTTCATATGTTACTTGACGAAAAGCCCTCGTTACAGTAAGATAAGTAGGGCCCACACGCCGGGACTTTTATAAAGGACATATGAAGAGATATATGAGTAGTACATGGAAATTTGAGCAAGTCCTAAGAAGGACCCTTAAGCCAAATATAGGCATAAGCCCTCCAAAAGGACGATTTAAGGAAACATTTTCAGATGATCTGACTTGGAGGGGCCAAAACGACATTATACGTTTGTAATTTGGAACAACACCAAGAATAAAAGTTGTAGATAATTGAAATAGCTTTTCAACCATAGGTTGTGGGCCCTCACACGATAAAATAATCAAGAGTTATGATCTTTTTACTGAACGAAGGCGCAATAAAAAAAAACTAAGCCAGCGCGAACGAGCTGAAGGAAATTTAAGTCGGTCCAGGCAGAACTTGGACCGCTATTTAAAAGGGGAGACCCCCTCATTTTCGTCCCAAGCCACCCCAAACTCTCTCTAATCTTCCAGAATATTCCCCAACCTTCCAACCATCAACTTTTTAGCCCGAAACCAGGTATAATTCCCAAATCTCTATCCAGACGGCGTATAGTTGCAACTACAAAATTGTGTATTAATGCGTTGTGGCTTAAGATCAAGGTGGGGAGTGAATATATAACATTCTTATCGAAATAAAGGTATGAATCTCTTGCTATTAATGTTAATCTTGATTTATTTACGGAGAAGGAGCTGTAAAATCGCTATAAAATGGTTCTGTGATGGAAATATGGGACAAACACCATATGGGATGTTTATGAAGTATTTTGGAGTTGTAAATATTATGATTAATGTTGGTATTGTTGTGATTGTTGTTGGTTGTTGAATTGAGAATTCGGGCCAGGCATATAAACAGGAGAAATGCTACCGAAAAGAATAGTATAATTTGAAACTCCGTACAAGTGTGCGATGAAGAGGCTAACGTTAGTGTAAATCCTCTTAAATGTAGACTTACGAGCTCAGACGCATAAGCGTAGCCAATAGGAGGTTTAACAGGTATGTTAAGGCTCTTCCCCTTTCTTTCAAAGGCATGACTCCTATATTGTGATACCATAAATGTTTCCATAATATCCCTAGTGTCAAAGTTGGAAGTCATTGACTCAAAGGCATGGCTCCTTTTTCTAATAATCCATACATGTTTTCTAAATGCCCGTATTTTCCAAACCAAAGGTTTATGATTATGTGAACTCTTATGATAACAACGATGAGCATGTTTTCATATGATGACAGTGATGCCAAAGAGGAGAATATTTCTATGATGACTATGATGAGAAGGATTTCATGTCTAAAGGATTCCAATTTATGATTTCAACGACGATATGAGAATGTTGAGCTATTCCCTGATCCTCAACCTTATTCTTTAATAATGAATCTGTTTTCAAAAGACTTCAAAGTATTATATTAATTGACGCCTCATGAGATTTATGATCTTATTCTATGTTCTCTTAATGCTATTCTTCATTGATAGTCTCACCTTATAATAATTTTTCCTTCAAGGTGAGACAAAGCGATGATGATTATTCCATAAAATAGTCGGAGGTTACCGACCTTACGTCACTCCGATAGAGACATAACTTTCCTTGGGCTCTCCTGCATGCTGCTTATATGATATATGTATACGATACATGAACATGATATATGTACATGATACATGAACATGATACATGTATATGAATATGGGAAAGAGGGCCAGAGCACTATAGACGCGTAACCACCTGATCAGTTGGTATTATATGACATGATACCATCCCGGAAGCGGGATGCCCGGACGCGGGACATATGTGGCTAAATGGATCGGAGCCGACGCCTCGGCAACATGATATGTTCTATTTTATGTATACATGAATAAGAAATCTTTTTCAAAGAAAGTTAAGCATGCATGGCATCCGCCCTAAGAGGCACTTATATGTACAGGTTACTCTTTTATCTTACGATATGCTCTATATTTCCTTTATGTTATTATTCATGCTATGTATCCCTCATATGTTATTATTCATGTCTTACATACTCGGTACATTACTCGTATTGACGTCCCTTCTTGCGGACGCTGCGTTCATGCTCGCAGGATCAGGTAGCCAGTCAGACGATTCACAGCAGTAGGGCCTCCCCTCAGCGGCAGTCGGTACGCTCCATTGATCCGGAGCTTCAGTCTGTTTGGTATGCCATCTTGTTACGTACATATATGGGTACGACGGGGCCTTGTCTGTCCTTTCCTCGATTTGTATTCCATAGAGGGTACGCAGACGGTGATATGTAGTCGTGTTGTTATGCAGCCTCGTCGGCACTTATTTTGTTGTACAGTCTATATTTAGCGGCCAAAACGGCTCATGCTGTTACTCTCAGTGTTTACATTCATATGTATGTGTTGGCCGTGAGTTCTCGATGCAGTGTCTCTTATGTTGGTTGCTCGGGAGACAGTACAGCTCAGTTACAGATTGTATATGGGTCCAGGATAATCAGTGAGAAGTAAATGCAAGCACAGGAGTGCTTGGCCAGTAGTGGTCGGGCACTTGTTACGGCCCATTGGTTTGGGTCGTGACATGATATGCAGTCTAGATATCCCCAGCTTTTTTAAGATCCAGGTATCTTTCCATATTTGACTGTTCAGGGATGAACGCTATTTTAAGTGGTATCTAATGTAACGACTCGCTAAGTCATTTTTAGTCTTTCAAATAGAATTTCCCAAAATTACCCTTCTCGAGGTTTCTTTTGTGTATTTCTGAGTTGCAGGGATGGGTGGTGTGGTTCCGGATGCAATCGGGCGAGTTTTGATTTGATTT
>NW_026727767.1:0-30012 GCF_029784015.1 Lycium ferocissimum
TATGTTATCGTTCGGGGTACGACGGGGCCTGTCCGGAGTCATATGATGTCGTTGTCACTCTTAGAGTCTGTGGTCACAGGGTGTGGGTCTATGTACGGTTGTTGTTTGTTATAGGGTTCTGACTTGTGTACAGGGCGTACCCGTTTGTATTGGCCGGCCTTGTCGACTTGCGTAGCTATATATATTTATCATAGCGGTGTGTATGAAGGTAACATTCTCGAACTTATGTTTTGTTGGGACGCTCCCTATATATATATATATGACGGCCTTCGGCTTTGGTGCGATATTAACTATCATAATTTCCCGCTAACTCTTCGGGAGATAAGTAGCTTCGACTTACCGTATGTTTTGCCCTTATACTTATAACGGCTCGTTCATGCTAGTAGTGTATGACTATAGATAACAAGTGTATACGAGTGTCCAGCTCGGGCACTAGTCATGGCCTACGGGTTGGGTCGTGACAAGAGGTCTGTGGACATGTATGTGGGTTGTGCCTACTTCTGTACAGGTATGTTTGTATGTATTATGTTCTGGGCGATCATATTCGCCGTGGCAGCCTCGTCGGCTTGCATTTTTGTATGTTTTGGGCCGCTGCGCCATTTGATAGCCTTGCCGGCTTTTGATATATATATTCGGTTGCGTTTGAGCTATGTTTGCGACAGTTTGATATAACTTGAGACAATGTTTGATATTCGTATATATACAAGCTATCCGTGTGTGGCTCTGTTTGACAGGTGTGTTTGGGTGCCCAGATCGGGCACTAGTCACGGCCTACGGGGTTGGGTCGTGACAACCTTCTCTGCCACAAATTCAGCTCTTTCTGCTTAAAGATATATTGGAGGCTCTTGTGATCGGTATAGATATCGACGAGCCGCCGCTATAAATAGTGTCTCCGTATCTTGCGAGCATGAACCACCGCTGAGCTCCGGATCATGAGTGGGATAATTCTTTTCGTGTTTTTTGAGCTCGGGGGAAGCATATGCTATAACCGCACGTCTTTGCATCAACACACCACAATCCAACGCCGAAGCATCACGATAAATAACATGCCGTCCGGTCTCGGGAAGTGTCGAGCTGGAAGGCGTAGTCAATTTCTCCCTTGGCCAATGGAAGCTTCGTTCACGGGCATAGTCCGGAGACAACCACTTCGGAGTTAGCCTTGTTAAAGGCGGCGAAATTGAAGCAAATTTTTCCACAATCTTCTGTAATAACCAGATCCCGAAGCTACGTACCTCGATAGGCGTCGTAGGCTTGGAGCGATTCTTGCGGCTTCGATCTTCTAGGTATCCACGGATGTACCGTCGGCTCAATAATATGTCCCAAGAATGCCAGCGATGTCGGCCACGATTCACATTTAGAAAATTTAGCGTATAATTTCGATGTCGGAGTACCCAATGCCGTCTCGAATGATCTGCGTGCTCTTTCTCGCAGGGGCCGAATAAAACTATCATCAATAAATATGATTACGAACATATCCAGAACGTCTGAATAGATTCATTAGATCCATAAATACGTGGAGCATTAGTCGACCCCAAAAGACATCACTACGAATTCATAATGCCCACAAGGTCCCAAAGGAATCTTGTCTTGGGAATATCGGCCCTCGTTTAGCTCCCTGCGGGCGAGGTCAAACAAATCGTCAATCACGGGGGGAGGGGTATTTATTGTTTATAGTTACCTTATTGTTGTCGGTAATCAATACACATCCGCGAGCGAGAGCCGTCTTTCTTTCTCACAAATAATACGGTGCTCCCCGGGGTGACGTCTTTGGTCGGATGAAGCCACTTCTCCAATAGATCTCTCATTTGTTCTTTCGATTCTTTTAACGCCGGTGCCATTACGTACGGAGGAATAGATATGGGGTGAGTGTACGCTTGGCATAAATCTATAGTGAAATCTATATCCCTTTCGGGAGGAAGACCTGGGAGCTCGTCACAGGGAATACATCAGAATTCACTAACCAGAAGCGATTGAATAGTCGGTGCTTCGACTTTTAGATCATGTACGCGAACCGGATGATAAATATACCCTTTTACGATCATTTTTCTTGCCTTGAGGTATGAAATAAACTTACCCCTCGAGCGATCTTTGTATTACTTTCCCGCTCATAACCGGTTCACACAGGGTCGAAGCGGACTACTTTCTTTTGACAATCGACATTAGCATAACACGAAGCCGGCCCGATCCATACCCGTAATAACATCAAATTAGGTCATGTCGTATCTCCCATCGAATGCGCCTTAGTGAAACGATCACGGTACAATTCTTAGAACAATCTTTATATACCTGTCGGCTATAATAGAATCCCCTACCGGAGTGGCTACCTCAAATGATTCTATTGGTTCGAAGGGTTTTATTCCAATTTTATTAGCAACCGGAGAATATATGATAAAGTAGAACCGGGATCTATCGGTGCGTATACGGCTCGAGAGAAACCGATAATATTACCTGCCAACCACGTTAGCGCGCCTCTTGTCACGACGGGCGGCAAAGCATATATGCGGTTCGAAGGACCGCGCCGGCTGACGCCCGCCACGGCCTCTCACAGCGGCTCGCCGTGCGGCATGCCTCGCCCGCGGGCGCGCGTACTGCCGGTGGAGGATGAACCGGCCCGAACCGTCTGCACGCCGGCGGGGCAATCTCTCATCGCGTGGCTGCAGACGGCGCGAGTAAAATAGGCACACGTGGCACGGTAACACTCTCCGGTGCTATCTCCCACGGTGGTGCATCGAGGTATAGGTGGCCTCGGCGGGCGGGTGTCCCTACTGCTGTGCGACGAGCCCTAAAGCCACAGGCTACGACCGGCTCTGGAATATCCGACGTCCCGGGTCTCCGCACTTTATGCTGTGGGGGTGTACTCGGGCTGGGCGGGAGGAATATGATTGTCTTTGCTTGGCGGGGCTGTCTGCCTCGAGAATCTCCGGAGTACCGGGCCGATCTGGCCACCTTGCGGGGGGCGGCTCCATCTTAACTCTGTCGGTGGCGCCCGCAGTAATCGCTCTCGCGCCAGGCGTACGCCGCGCGGCACTCGTGCAATGTCCATGCGGTGAGAAGCCATCGCCATACAACTTTCAATCAAATAAGTATCCCCCCGAAACGACGGTGCCCTCGATCGGCCTTCGGCCCGTTTGAGGAGCGTTGGGAAAAAACCCAAACCCCGGTGTCTCCCGGACACCCCTGCCCCCTCCCGAATGTGGGTGGGGCAGACAGGGCTCTTATGGTCTGGGGGGGTGGAAAAGGGCCCCCAAAAAAGGCCTCCGTAAACTCGCCCCTACGGGGGGGAGCGCCACTCGCCTCGGACGGCCCCGGACTCTCCCGGGTTTGGGCCGTTTGGGGGGGGTGGGGGGGGGTGGGGCCCCCAAACTTTTTGCCGCTCGGTCTCGGAGGCCCCCCGACAAGCCGGGGCGTACCCCCCGCTGTCGATGAACTCCGGGGGCCCCTTCCCGAGCTTTGCCCGGGGCCTCGGGGGTTACGGGTCAAAAATAGCGACCCCCTCGCCCCATCCGTCCCCCGCAGGGTCATTCCCCCCGGGGGCCCTCGGACTCCCCCCTTCCGGTCCCCGAAATCCCCGACGGCGTCCCTCGGGGGCCGTCACCCCTTTCCGGGCCCGGGGGCCCCAGGCTCGTGCGCTCGAACCTCGGGGGCGGGCGGTGGGCCCCCTCGTCTCCCGGCTTCCCTGTGCCTGGGTGGTGATGGGTCCCCCGGCCCCGGCCCGGCCAAGGGCACAATCCCCGGCCCCCGGGGGCATGGGCCCTAGTAACTCTAACCCCCCTGCGGGTCTCCCCGGGACCCCGGGAATTTCCCCCTTTCGGGCGGATCCCCTTTTTCTCGGAGGCATGGGTAGAAAACGGGTTCGTTAAAAAGGGTCTCCTAATAATCCCGGGCTGCATGGATCTAAGATCGAGAAAGAAGGAAAACATCCTAAATTCCTGTGTATTTTATAGATGTGGTGCCCCAAGATAAAGGGGACTCCTAGACAGGTATTTGACATTCAGGGGACAAACCGCTGCGATGCCGCTTTTGTCACGACCCGACCCCGTAGGCCGTGACTGGTATCGGTGGACACTCGTCTGCTTTTGTCACCTAGAACTAGCATACTAACTCGCATAAATATAAATGATCACGTATAGTCTCAGATTAACGCATAATAGTCAACATATATCATAAAAGCCGGCGAGGCTGTTGTAATGTACATAACATATCAAAATGCATATGTGCGACCGGACGGGGGCTTACCACGTGAATAAGACCGCCCAAACACAACACATACGAACATACGTACGGGGAGCAACCATAACCCACATACGTATCTCTGGACCTCTCGGAGTAACAAAATCATATGACGGGACGGGACCGCGTCGTGCCACGAATGAATATATACATATGCAACGAGAAAAGTATATATACCAAAATACGGGCTCCGGATGAAGGAGCACTCCCGAAAGCGGAATAGGTGTCCTAGGTGGGTGGATCACCAAGGTGAGCGTACGGTACACAACGAGGCATGAACGCGACCCCGAAGAAAAAGGGTCGGTGCGGAATATGTGCGAGTATGCAAAGCAAGAAATATAGTAACAGAATCATAATCGAACAGAAGATACAGAAAATAAGTACAATATGCATAATGTCAAAACATATAGTTTAACTGTTATACCTCGCATTTTGTGCGTATTCGGAAAAATTGGAAATACTTCGGAACGTTAAGAAATAAGGCTTTGCTTGGGTTTTTCTTAATATGCATGTGATGTCTAAGGAAATATGGACGCGGAAATATTAAGGAAGGTTAAGGGCAAATTTGAAATAACCTTGGTTTGTGAGGAAAAAGATCATGTTTGGATTTTTCTTAAAATGGGGTATGTCGGTTATGAAAGTTTGAATGTGAAACACTAAAGAAGAATAGGGGCAAAATGGTAATAATGAGAAAAGTCGAGGGGCAAAACGGGAATTTCACCCAAGTTTCATGAATATTCCAAAAAGGGGCCTTAATGGTTTAGTGACAAAAAAATAATAATATGAAAGAAAAAAAAGATGACATGAGTTAGTCATCTTTCTAGAAAATAAAAGAAAAGGAAAGAATTCTCTAGAGAGGGGCATGTGCCCCTCGCATGCATGTAAGGTGAATATATATATATATATATATAAGAGAGAGAGTGTTCATATTTCATGAAGAAGGAGGAAACAAAAGATGAAAGAGCAAGACTAAGTAGGGGTTCGGCCATGACCCCAATTTTTACCCCTTTGAAATCTTTCTCAAAAATTAATTTCTTGTGGTTTTCTACTAAATTAAGTGCCCTCTACAACTTAGTGTGGTTGGTTTGGAAGAAAAGGCTTGTTTCTTCAAATGGACAACTTATTCAAGTAAAGAAGATTGAAGAAAAAGGTAAGGATTCATCATTTATTTGTGTTATGAAGGTTGGTTTGTGTTGGGGAATATGTAAATGAGTAGAAATCATGAAAATATGGAAGTTGGCATGGTGAATGTGTGTGCATGTTGTGGCCGTGCATGTGCATGTGTTGTGTAGGCAAGGATGAGTTGATTTTATGTTGTATTATAGTTGTGATTATTGTGGCATTTGCATGGAAATGAAAGTAGAACGAAAATGGATTGAAGTTGAAAATTCCATGTTGGCCGTGGGATTAGATGTGAGGTAATGGAAATGGTTTAATGTTGTTTAATATGGTGATTGTGTTGTTGTGATCCTTGCATTGTAAATATAGGAAAAATGATGAAAGTTTGCATGGGAATAGAATGTGGGAATTTATGCCATTTTATTATGATTTTATGACATTAGGGAACTAAGTTGTTAAGGAGCAAATTATGATATTTGTTGATGAACTTAGAAGGTGAAAATATGTTATGAATAAGTATGCCAAAAATTAGAAGTGTTGGATGAATTATGGTTTCGGTGGAAAGTTTGTATTTTGTGAATAATATGAAAAACCATATGTAATGCCTCTAAATGATATTGGAATGGTTGTAATGAGTAAATGAGTATGAAAACATTTTGTTGGATAGAAAGTATGAAATTTGTGGCAAGTCGTCGCTTATGTACAAAGATGACTATATATGTTAGTATGTGATTCTGGTTGTTGATGTTGTTGTTGGGTTGTTGTTGATCGTCGTGAGCCAAGTTGAATCTCGGGGTGTCGTATTTATGGGGAAGTCTTTGAAATTTCGGTAGCCAAATAGAAACCAAAGATTGAAATGTCAACTTGTGAATATAAGCTTGAGTCAATATGACCATTTGCGATTTACAGCGAAACGGGACAGGTTTCGACCGAGCTTAACAAGCGAGAAAGGTATGTAAAACTTACCTATTCTTTGTTGGCACGTCCTAGACCCATTAGGCCGAAAATGGAACCTCGGGGATAATTTTGCTCCCGAAATTCGAGTTTGATTTTGAATACTATTATTCAGTATAATTGAATCATAAAGCTTGCTTTTGGATATAAGAATGCTTCAACCTTCGTATCTTTTGCAAATGAATCCGAATCGCTTCGAAACTTTCCTAAATAACTTTATGGAGCCCAATGATTAAAATTTACGCCCGCCGCCTCGGTTGACCCGAGGTGGGCCCACTATTTCCGATTTTACCCTTCTGTGTTTATGACTTGTCTTCGAGCGGCTTTAAAGGAAACGTTTTAACTACTCCTCTATTTATTACTTAAAAATCGTTTTGAATATTCCGTTAAGTCCTATGATGTGTCTTGATATGTATCACGAATCCGAATGTTCTGTCCCGACATAACCCTCCGTGATGTCCGAAAGGTACGTACGATGACTCCGTCCGTTTTCATTGATTTGATTTGTTATTCGATATGCCTCATCGAGTCTCTGGAAATATATATATGATATTTTTATTGCATTAGTTTCTCCTTTCTCCACTCGTGGATGCCTCATCATTTCCCCCGAGCCGGGGCCGAGGATTTGTTATCAAACGCTTTCTCTGCATTGTTCGCCGTGCCTCGGTGGCGAAGAGGAGGTATGACATGTACATGGGTCCGAAAGTATGATGTGCCATGTACATATATTTTGATATACGATTTATGTGACGTGATGTGGCCACTTGGTATGTTATGATTTGTTTCGGAGATATTCACTGATACAGTATCTCTTGTGTTATGGCGCCGGAGAAGGGGGCGCCTACATTCAGGTCCCGTAGCGGGGCCGGCTTTGGCATATGTTTTGCGTACGTGCTTACGATTTACGATACGTATTTTTGATTACCTATGCATCTCCGTTGTTTTCGCACCTCTCTACGTGCGATTTTAATTTTTTATTTATTACATTTTATGCTTTACGTATTAATTACATTTTCGTGCGGCCCCCACTCTTCGGAACAACGTTTGGGTGCCACGCCTTGGTCTGACGTTTGATTTGGCGGTTGCCGCTTTAGGTTGCACCTTTCCGGCTGGTTGAAGTGCTCGCTGCATGGGAGCCCATGATTTGGTATAGACTTTTATTTCATATGTACGTATTCATTACGGGGTACGACGGGGCTTTGTCCCGTCATACGATTTTGTTTTGTTCTGCAAGTACGTAGGCATGTGGTGTGGGTTCCGTATATGTTTCGTGAGATTTGCGTACGTTTAGAGTTTATCTATATTTTGTGACGGCCTTATCGGCGCTTCGTGCGTCATGCCGGCTGGACTGTTAAATTATTATTTACCTTTATTTGTAATATTTTGCTAATTTAGGTTAAGGTACGCATGGTACCAAGACTAGGGCACGTGTCGCGGCTTTACGGAGTTGGGTCGTGACATTAACAAAAAACATAAATCATGCATAGGCTCTTAGAACGATGGTCGCTCGGCCCTAGGTAAGAGTCGAGTGCCCATCACACCCTATCGGATTAAGGGTGTGACACAACCCCATCCGAGCCCGCTTATGGAAGTTAGGGGATGTTATGCCTTATGGAATCCCCTACGAAAGTTTCGGGGCGATCCGAGCTCGTCTACGAAAGTTACGAGCGTTCGTAGTTTCGGAATCTTTAAAAGCAAAATTCTTTACAAAACCTTTGAAATTCCATCAAATGAAAACATAAAGACCTTGTTAGGCTACATTAAGAGGTAAATCTTTAGAAGCGAATAAGACGCACATATGAGCTCGAATCTCGAGAGTGGGTATACCGAGGTTCGTGTCACAACCTAATTAGTCTGGGGACATGCCAAAAGAAAGAAAGAATAGGCTTCGCATACCTTGTCCGCTCTCAAACTAAGCTAGCCCTCGAGTCTCGGGCACTCCAAGATCTACATAACACCAATATACCAAACATTAGCCATAAACATTTAGGCATTAGGCATTTGATTCCAAACGGACATCAAATTCTACGAAATTTCGGCGGCATTTCCTATAAATACAACACCAGAATTCAACTGGGGCAAATTCAACAACAACCAAACCAACAACCAAGCTACAACATCAACAATCAATTCAAAAATGCATTCTAACATTAAATACACTTCTTTCTACATAACTTCAACAACATTCAAACATATACCAACATTTATACATTCGATTATTAATCCAAAACCATTCAAACAACATTCAAGCACGTTTCAAACAATTCACACAATTTTCCAAACAACCCAAACAAAGCTCCAACTCACCTGATTTCTTTCCAAACAGAACAACACCACCCGTTCTTCTATTCCAAATTAACTTACACCATTAATCCGCACATTAACAATGCAATTCTCATAATACAAAAATTACATAAAATTCACGTTAACTTCCCAACCAACCCATAACCTACACAACATTATTTTGGATCATCAAACTTGCATTTTCATCTTAGGATCCTGACGACAAGCTAAAAAAATACTAACGACGATTTATTCGTTCTCAACTACACAAAGGGGACATTTTCGGCCAACACGATACAACCACCCATAGATGATTTTCATTCTTTTCTTCACGTACTACAACAATCAAAACATGCTAACTATAATTAATACATTGCTTCTAACACAATATACACGTACACGGCCAACCACATATACACGGCCTATCTTCAACTTGGTTTCTATCATGAATTTCTTCCATTTTAGCATACTACAACACATATAAACCATTCATAACACATAAAACAAGATCAAAACTCACCTTTCTTCAACTTCTCAACTTGCCTAAAGTTGGCCAAGGATAAACGAGCAATCTATACTTCTAACAACACTTCCACGTTAATAAGCACCCTTGATTAGTAAGTTTGCTTGAAGAAACAATTTTTTTCTTGGCTAGATTTTTGTCTTGAATTTTAAGGATGGCCGAATATCTTTTTTTCCTCCGAGGTTTTTTCTTGATTTTTCTAGAATACAAATGAGGAAGATGACTTATTAGTCATCTTTTAACTTACCAATTTTTAACCATCCATGTGGCCGCGCCCGCTGAGTGGCGGCCACATGGTCACTTGTTTTTTTTTTTTTTTTTTGAATTTTTCAACTTTCCAAAAATAGCATACTTACTAAAAATGGAATTTGTTCCCAAATGTTTCCTTAACATTTTCATGCCAATAAAATCATACACAACTTAAGCCTTTAAAATATACAAAAGTCTACTTCGTCTCTTGGGATAGTCTAGTCCTCAACTTATCGTAATTCACTCACGTTGTCCCGTTGTTCAAAATACGGGATATAACAACCGCCTACAGACCTCTATGGAGTACAAACTGTAGAAAGGACGGACAAAGCCTGCCGGTACCCATATATGTGTACGTAACCAAATAGCATGCCACCAAAGGGCGTAGCTCCCATCAATGGAGCGTCTTGCCGCTTCGAGGGGAGGTCTCTAACGTCGCGAATACGTCGGACCGGTTGCTGGTCCCTGCGGGCATGAACGCAATGGCGTCACAAGAAAGGACGTCGGTGCGAATAGTGTACCGAGTATGTAAGGCATGAATAGTAACATAGTAAGGGATGTAAAGTATGAATAATAACGAGATGGAAATATAAGAGTATATCGTGAGATAAAAGAGCAACTTTGCACATGTGAGTGCCTCTTAGGGCGGATGTCATGCATGTAGCTTTCTTTGAAAAACATTTTTTGTTCATATATACAGAAAAATATCTTAGGAATATGGCCCGATCCATTTAACCACATATGTCCCGCGTCCGGGATGATAAGTTACACCAACTGATCAGGTGGCCATGCGTCTATAGCGCCACTCCCTTTTCCCCACATACATATACATATATCATATAAGCAGCATGCATGAGAGCCCAAGGAAAGCTATAACTTTATCGGAGTGACGTAAGGTCGGTAACCTCCGATTATATTATGGAATAATCATGGTTGCTTTGTCTCACCTTGAAGGAACAATTATTATAAGGTGGACTATCAATGAGGAATAACATCAAGAGAAAACATAGAATAGGATCATAAATCTCATACGCATCAATTCATATACTTTGGAATCTTTAAAAATAGTCATCATCCATGAATAAAATTGAGAAATCAAGAAATAGCTCAACATTCTCATATCGTCATTGAAATCGTAAACTTGAAACCTTTAAACACGGAATCATCATCATCATAATCATCGTAGGAAAATATTCCCATCTTTGGCATCATTGTCATCATGATAAAAACATGTCCATCATTGTTATCATTAAGAGCTTACAAAATCATAAACCTCTGTTTTGGAAGAATACGGACATTTTGTAAAACGTTTATGGGTTATCGGGAAAGGAATCATGCCTTGGAATCATAGACTTCTAACTTTTAAAAACAAAGAAGTTATGGAAGCATTTATGAAATCAAAATCGTAACATAGGAATCATGCCTTTGAAAAAAGGACTAGCCTTCATTACTCTCGTCACCTCCGATTATCACACGAATTCGTGAGTCTACATTTAAGAGGATTCACACTATCATTAGACTCATCATAGCATATGTGTGCTAAGCTTTCAAGTCAAACTATTTTATATCCTAAAAATCGAAGATTCTCACTGTTTATATGCCTAGCCCAAAATCTCAATTCGGCAACCAACAACAACAACAACAATACCAACATCAATAACATCATTTTCAAAACCAATATGTACCATAAAATTGACCCGCACTACTGCTTTTCCAACTTCCATAACAAACCAACTTACTACACAATTGTTTAGCGACTTTATCCTAAAGTAAATAAGCGTTAAATAATATCAAAAGAGAAAGATTCATACCTTTTTCTTGTTAAGATAACCAATACCCTCAATATCCACGCTAAAATCACCGCAGCAAATAATACTAGAATCACATCTATGCGTTTATCCGAGCTTCGATTAATATAAAATCACTGGGAAAATTGCTTACTTCTTGTTTCCCTCACTCTCTCTCTTCAATTTCTGGATTTTGTAGCAATATCTGATGGAAAAGGGGGGGTTTTACCCTTTATATAGGATCAAATTTTGTAGCAATATCTGCTCTGTCAGCTGAACTTGTAACGTCCATAATTCTCTACTCCGATGTCCTATCGACGAGTAGTTTATTGCGTTGGAAACTAGACTCGACGAACTTCATTTTAGGCTTTCGTTTCACCTTAAAACACTTCATATGCTAAGAGATACTCGTCCCCAATTTGGACAAAATTTTCACCTAAACATTACCATCCTTTCTCCGAAGTCGTACTACTTCATTTCTTCAACTTATTTCGTTATAAAACCTTGATATATCTTATATACATCCTTCACTTATTAAATATACTTAATAATGCTTGCTCCTTATATCCAAAGTGGTTTTACTTAAGCCTAACTCAACGTACTTATGTTTCAAATTTGATAAGTGCTCTTCGAAGATACGGGGTGTAACACCCTTACTTTAGTGCCTACTTTTGTTGACTTTTCTTCACAACAAGTACCCATCTTTAAAAGTAAGTGGGATCCAACAAGGGTAAAATAGAGATGGTGTCATTAAAGATTTGCCTAATAAGGAAAGGTAACATTTATTTTGGGACGGACTAAAACGGAAATGGTACCACATAAATTGGGACGGAGGGAGTAGTACATATATTAAAGGGTCATTGCAAGGTAGAGTATGAAATAACTAATACATAAATAAGTAATACTTCTTCCGTTCTAATTTAAATGTCTTAGTTTGATTGGATATAAAGTTTAAGAATAAAAAGAGATTTTTGAATTTTGTAGTCCTAAATTAAAGATGTGTTTAATGTACTAAAATATCATTGCATCTTGTGGTTTTAAACTTGCCATGTAGGATGTTTGAATTGTTAACTTACTAAATATATACAAACATGCATTTTTTTGGACAAACTAAAAAAAAAAGTAAGACACTTAAATTAGGATTGAGGGAGTATACAAATTACTCGCTCTGTCCTAATTTATGTGATGTAATTTAATTACACATGAAGTTTTAAGAGATAAAGAAAAACTCTTGAAACTTGTGATCTAAAAGAGAAAATTTTAAATTAAATTATTTGTCAATATAGAAATATATAATTTTTTTTAGGCAGACTAAGGAAAGTGTGTGATTATCATGTGCTTAACTCTTTGTCAAATGCCTTGATTAGACCCGACTCTCAGGCCTAAAATTCTTCCCGAGAGTCTAAATATAGAGAAAGAGGAAATTTTAAATTAAATTATTTTTCAATATAGAAATATATAATTTTTTTTTTGGCAGGCTAAGGAAAGTGTATGATTATTACGTGCTTAACTCTTTGTAAAATGCCTTGATTAGACCCGAATCTCTGGCCTAAAATTCTTCCGCTGAGAGTCGAAACGAAGAGAAGATAGTGCACGGCATCATGTTTTCGTCTTCAGCTTCCACTTTCTTCTTCTCATCAACAAAGCCAATGGAAGTTGTGGGTTTTGCCCATTCTTCCCACCCACTTTCTCTCTTCAACTTCACACCAACAACCTTCACCTCCAACACTACATTCATTTCCCTAAAGAAACAGGCGCCCATTAAGCCTTTCCAAGGTCAATTTCTGCTTTTGTTGTATTATTTGTTCTGTATACTTACTCTGCCCTCAATTAGTAGCCATTTTCTAACTGTTGTTGTATCGTTTCTTTCAATTTCTATTTAATCTTTTTGTGTTTCTAAAATATATAGTCTTTTTCCTAGCCAAGGACTTTAATTTGTAAACAAGGACGAAATGGGAATTTTGAGTTAAAGAAGGAAAATCCGCTCATAGTCTTTCATTCCTCATTTTTTGGTCGTTGGTGAAAAAAAAAATGGGGATTTATCCTTCTGCTTTGCTAAAAGTACAGAAAAGTATGATGTATATCTATTGAAAGCATAAAAAAGAAAGAGATGCACCTGAAAGTATGCTATAATAGCTCTCAAGAAAAATGTTTGGTATAAGAGTTTGAATTAGTACTCTATTTGCTAATATAAAGCTTGATAGGGTGTTCAAAATAGAATGACACTTCCTCCTTTTCAATTTGTTGGTCTTACTTTCCTTTTTAGTCCATTTCAAAGAATGTCTCTTTCCTTTTTAACAGTTTTCTGTTCTGTTTTAAAGATTCCCGGTTCAGACTTATACAAAATAATATTGGTGATGTCTAAATAAATGATAACAACCATAGGAATAGTATAATACGGCTATCCAAAACCTTTAAAATTAGCCACTAGGAAATGCTCATTTAAAAAGACTACTAATGTGAGAAATGTAGAAGACTAAAATGGCTGGAGAATGCCTAGTCACCATTAGTCTCCCTTAAAGGGATGTAAGATCAGAGCCGGATCAAGAATTTGAAGAAGGCGGGTGCACCATTGCCTGTAAGTACACCTGACACTGTCCGCAGAGTCTCAATGGGATTTTGTATTTGCTTGGTCTGATCAATTTTGCATTAATTTTGTTTGACTTTTGATTCTTATTCTTTTTAAGTTAATGCAGTTCTATTTATTTGGTTTTGATCCATTGAAGATAAAGCAGTGATGCAACAAGTCCTGTAAAATTTACTCTGTTCAATTTTCACTATACATGGGAAGATTACCTAATGCTTGGTGAAAGATTGATGAAATTTTATTCTACCATTCAGAGCTTAAAGAACAAATGGAAGTATTACACTATTAATCTCTCTTCCAGATGTATAATATATGCCTTTTTGTTTTCTTCTTGAGGAAAATTTCAATTCCATGCGGCAAAAGATTGAAATTAGAGAATGTTTGTTCTACAACTACTTGATTGGTGCATAACAAATTATGTGATAAAGAATACCAATTTTTTTTTTTTTTTTTTTTTTTTTTTTTTTTAAAGTACCAATTAATAAACAAAAAGTCGTTTGTGGATAAAAAAGATAGAGTAAGGTATATGACACTTTTTACCGCTGAATTGTCGTTTGGAATGATTTGGTAGAAAAGAAGGAAAAGGAACACGTAGCAAAATATGAAGAAAAGCAGAAAACAAAAGGAAAAAAGAAAGACTCATAGGATGGAGAACATAAACGATTTGCTTCATGAAGAAGTTGGTGGGCCCCCCTGCAAAACTTTGAGTGTTAGCTAAAACCCGTGCACCCAATAGATTTTGATTGGGGGCGGGGGGGGGGGGGGGGGGTCCTCTCTAGCCATATAGAAGCTTCTTAAAAGTTATGTGCATCAATGACAGAGTTTTAACAAATGTTGATAGGTGCTAGTGCACCCTAACCTATACACACTTGTCCTCCTTGGTGTAAGAAAATTCTTAATAGCTCTGATACCCAGGTTGTTTCTGTTGATTAGAAACGATCAGCGTGACTGATGCATCTGTTCCATAGTAAACTGAGCTTGTCTTCTCAATTTTTATGGGTAGAATGCTGAAATCGTAGAGGCTATGGTGTTTAACATCTCATGCTATTACGAATAACCTTAAAAGGTCAGAATATGACATTCTAACAATGTGCATATGATGAAGGGAAAGAGGAAAAAAAAAAAAAAAAACTTTCATTTTGTCTTTGGTTCATCAAAGACTTGTTACTATAGCTTGCTTAGGAAAAAATGTGTGAAGTTGCAAGTTGTATAATTAGCATCTACTTACATAGGCGACTGCACCTATTCCTCATCATTTAGGAGCAATCATTAATTGGAAATTTTATCTTTTTCTTTACAATCGCCGAATTGAGTAATATGTTTGGAAGCCGGAGAAACTAAGCTTATTTGCAGCTCTACAGCAGTGACACAAGCTACAAGCTTAAAATGATGGAGGTGGTTTTCCCTTGCAGTCCCAGCAAATAATCTTATGTAGATAACTTATTTTAGTTGAATGCTTGAAGGCAATGCTAATGGCTAAGAATGAAGAGAGAGCACAGGTTTAAGACGATGCAATCATACAACTACACTTGTTTGAACAAGGGTGATGGTTATGGCGGTATTAGCCTGATTATAATTCTAGTTTGTTGTTCAGATGGTCACCGCACACCCACTTACAACCCCAGGGTCGTGGGTTCGAGTCACCAAAGGAGCAATAGCTCCAACAAAAGGGGGATCAAAGGGGAGGGGAAAAAAAAAAAAAGGTTATAACCATCTGATAGCTGCTGATAAATTGAGAAGATTTATCCTTAATTTCTGTGTGGGGGTAAAAGAGCCAGTATATGGTTGCACACTTTAAAATTTTGATGCTTCTCTAGTCTATATCGTATACTGCCCTGGAATCTTTTCATTCTCAGAGTAATACAAATATTGAGGTGGCAGATTTTCCTTGTATACTCAATCAGAACTACTAGAACTCCATTGGAAAGCTGTAACTCAAGAGTGATTCACTTCCTCCACGAGCCATGTCCATTATTATGGCCCTGTTAATGTTGCTAAATCTTTGTGCTTAGTGGCAGTGAGAGCTGTAGCTGCTCCTGCAGAAGCCACTGCTGGATTTGATGAAATGGTTTCTGGGACCCAGCGTAAGTATTACATGCTAGGTGGTAAAGGAGGAGTTGGGAAGACAAGTTGTGCTGCTTCACTTGCTGTAAAATTTGCAAATAACGGTCATCCCACTTTAGTAGTTTCAACTGATCCAGCACATTCCTTAAGTGATTCTTTTGCTCAGGTATAAGATAGTGTTTCTTATTGCATTTCAGGAAGAATTCTGAATTAATTTTTTCCCTCTTCATTTTTGGACTCTTTTTTTTTTTTTTTTTTTTGTGTGTGACAAGATTCATTGTCTGCATGTTGTCTGTAGGATTTGACTGGCGGGACACTAGTTCCAGTTGAAGGCCCGTATTCTCCATTATTCGCCCTTGAGGTTGTGAAAAACCTCTTCCTACTTGTCTTTGGTGATATCCAACCTTGAATTAATTATCCAATATTGCTATGTTCTCCTCGCTGTAGCCCCGGGGGGGGGGGGGTTGGGTTTGGAACTGAATTAAACAGTTTCATGTTTGAGGCTCATTTAGACACTATTGTCAATATGTCAGTTAAATCCTGAAAAGGCCAAGGAAGAGTTTCGAAGTGCAACCGAGATGAGTGGAGGATCTGGCATCAAAGACTTTATGGACGGTATGGGCCTTGGGGTGCTTGCTGAACAGGTAAAATTCTTTTCCCTAAATTAAAAGAAATCTTTGTGCGTTCTCTTGTTTAATAAGATTGATAAAAGTGGGAAATAAGTCTTTTAGAAGGAGTAATGAAATTGAAGTCCTTTTCTTTTCTGTTTGATTCCCTCTGCTTCCTTACTTTCTCCTCACTTGTATTTATTAGTTTTGACCTTCGATTTTCTTTACCAAAAATGGAGTTAATTTCACTACTAATTTATTCCTATTCTTGCATGAGCAAGCTTGGGGAACTAAAGCTTGGAGAACTGCTGGATACACCCCCTCCTGGTCTAGATGAAGCCATTGCAATTTCAAAGGTGCCAGAACTTTTAATACTTACAGTGTGAGTTCATATTTTCCTTCAAAAGTGTTGATGTTTTCCTTCAACCTAACTGGCTACAGATCTTCTTGACAGGTTATGCAATTCCTTGAGTCGCAGGAATATAATATGTTTACTCGTGTAGTGTTTGACACAGCCCCGACGGTGAGAACGACATGATATGTTCTGTCACTATGTTTTGGGAAGACATTCCTAATAATTATTGGTTCCTCTCAGGGACATACTCTACGGCTCTTGTCCTTGCCAGACTTCTTGGATAAATCAATTGGAAAGATATTGAAGGTAGAAAATTCGTTCAACTCTGTATCTGCTTTTGATAGGAAAATAAAATTTCATGAATGAAAACGAATGATATGGACCTACGTTGCTCGGACTCGGGTACGGGTACCGATCTAGAGGTCGGATTCGTCATGATCTAAAATTTAAGATTCGTGGGTACGGATCCAGGTACGGATACGGGTGCGGGGATTGGGCAAAAAATAATTCAAAATTCCAAAAATAGAGTTATAAAACCTAAATTGTGAGATGTTATGTGAAAAACTTGAGGAGAAAATATTGATCAAGAGGAGAATCTCAGAAGGAGTTAAGAGGAAAAGGAGTGATACTGACATAGAAATTTCTATATACAAGTTATTCCATTTGCTTCACTTTCACCATAGCTTTTGTTTTGATACATAAATCATTGAATCTGTCTGGGATTTCTCCCTCGATTTTGGTTAAAGTACCCAAAATTGGTTGACCAGATCGGGTACGGATCCCACACCCACACCCATGTTGTGTCGACACGAGTGCGGCACAGAAAGTGAAGAGTCCGAGCAACATAGATATGGACACATAATTTTCTCTTAGACTCGAGAGTTTATGCAGGTACTTGAGCAATATGAAAGTAAATTGGACAACTATCTTTCTTTTATCATGTAATTATTGATCAGTTGGTCTTCTATCAGAGTAGTTATATGAAAAAAGTGGATGATATAGTTAAACTGATAAAGAAAAAAGTAACTCCCCCCATTCCCAATCCCAACACCCCACCCCCCCGCCCCACCCCCCCCCACACACACATGCAGAAAGACCTTCACTTTCCTATCATTCCCTGCATTGTGTTCCCAGTGTGCGATTACTTGGTTCCTTGGTGATGCTTTTCGAATTGCTTGCTGCTTAAAATTTCTCTTCCTAATTAAAGGCAACTTTTTGATTTATGGTTCTTATTCGGACAGCTAGTTTCTTTCTGCAACTGAATGAAGGCTCTGGAATTCCTTTTCTCTTCTAGCTGTCCTGTTATTGTATATTCATCTTAAAAGTACTCTTGATCTGGTTCAACTCTGTAATCTACTCTGGATAAACCCTTTTCAGTTGAGACAGAAGATAGCTTCTGCCACTTCAGCAATAAAGTCTGTCTTTGGCCAAGAAGGAACGCCCAAGCCAGATGCTGTAAGCTTTACATAGTTAGGAATATGTAGTGATGGGTGTTATATGCATAACTCTTGTCAAACTCATATTTCGTACATGGTGCAGTCAGATAAATTGGAGCGGTTAAGGGAGAGGATGATAAAAGTAAGAGAGCTTTTTCGTGACACAACCTCAATGGAATTTATCATAGTAACAATCCCCACGGTAATGATGTAGTAATATTTACTGTCTGGTGTTGTGCATGTTTTCTTACCAAATCTGCTTGAGTGGGATCTGTTAGTATAAGCCAGTAAACCACTGTATACAAGGTCACTCCTAAGAGGGGGAGAAATCACCTATAGTGTGTTTTGTTTCCTCTGAGATTTGAACTGTGGTCTCCAAGGTTTGTATCACATAACTATTGTATTTGTGTCTCACGGTTAAGCTTAAATTAAAAAATTTTAAAACTGAAGTGTACTACTTGAAATATCAGTGTCAAAAGTTTTAGCTAGTGTTATGTTTTTAGAGTCATTTTTTCCAATCCAAAGGGATTTCAAGGCAAAGCAGGCAGCTTCCTGTACAGCGTAGAACTAACTGAACTCTAAATCACCCACGGAGAAAATAAAACTTACTCCTGAGTTATCTGCCAACTACAACAAGTCCTAAAGTTTTTGCTTGAACGTAATTTTGGATTATGAGAAGTTTGATGTTAGAGAGATACACTTAGTATAAACTTTTAAAGTGCAAAAGTCCTTGGTTTTGTCGCCACATGAAAAGAAGAGAGCTGCTTGTTGACTCGTGGTTCTCACTGCGGGTGTCACCATGTGCCCTTCAGGTTATGGCAATTAGTGAATCATCAAGGTTGTGTGCTTCCTTAAAGAAGGAAGATGTTCCTGTCAAGAGGCTTATTGCTAACCAGATTCTTCCGCCATCAGCCTCAGATTGCAAGTTCTGCGCAATGAAAAGAAAGGTTTGGCCTTCTTATTCCCATCTCAAATACTGTCTGCATTTTCATATTACTACAGACGAGCTTGGGCTCAAACCTCTAGCTTGGCTTGCAACACCATGTACAAGCAATTATGAACTCAAGCTATCAATTCTATTATATGAATTGTCATGCATCAGAGCATATTACTCGTATAAATTAATAGACATTCTACGTACAGTTTAGAAACTGTCTCCATATATCATATCCGACACGGTTAAGGAATATTGACTTCGCTCCTCTTCAGGCATTTCCCATGTTTCCTTTTCAATTCATATTGTGCAAATTCCAAGTCTCTTTTCTTTTAATTGATGCTGTTATTTCTCTTATGGTAATAGTTAAATTTAAGTTTTCTGCAGTACAACACAGCTGAAACATTTTTGACAACTTCCAGTTTCAGTCTATAAGTACAGGAAGCAAAACAGAACAATTTTTTTTTTTTTAATAGGTAAAAGTTTTAGGAAGCAAAACAGAACTAATATGATAATGTTTACTGAGAATTTTCTCCATGCAGAAAATGACTTTGTTTTTCTTTAATATGCATCTGAATTGACTTCCTGGACTCTTCTATATAGTTCTAGCTAGGAAAAACTGATGGTTGAAGTGTCACAGGACCAAAGTCGGGCTCTGGATATGATCCAGAATGACCCAGAGCTCTCTAGTCTGATGTTGGTCCAGGCACCCCTTGTTGATGTAGAGATTAGAGGTGTTCCAGCTCTTCAGTTTTTAGGGGACATTGTCTGGAAATGAAGAAAAGAACTTGATACGCTGCATCAGCTAATCAGGTGCATTCTTGTATTGACTATCCAGTTTATGTGATTTATCCTGTTTACCCATTACGTTAAAATGTCACTCTAGAAGCTCTTGCTGTATCCAGAAATCCCTTCACCTAACCTTTTAATAATCTTCTCTGCTTTCTAGCTTAGTTGTCTCTGGGGATTCTAAACTAAGACCTCATTTGTTTGCACTTAATGGAGGTCTGAATCTTAATCATTCAGATCCGTGTGTTTGTTCTGTAGGTCTGGATCTTAATTATTCAGCTCCAGCCCATTAGGTGCATTTGTTTATTCTCTTTTAAAAGCTCTTAATGGGTCTAAATGAATCAGATCTGTAACAAAGTCTTAATACAATTTAGACTCTGAAAATATATCCGCCAAATTTCAGCTTCCTCTTCTTTTGTCCAAAAAAACTTCACGCCTCCCTCTGCCTCTCCAATCATCATTCAGCGACCAAATCTTTTTCTTCTTGAACTGGTATTATTCTAAAACCTTTACGGAGTCGATCGAATTGTTTGGTTGATGTGGATTTGACTTTCATAATGGGACTGTATAAAAAATTCGTTCCCCATGACGGCCATATTATCACGTAATAGTAGTAGATAGAATTGCATCCCTTGAAAAGATCTTCATTCAACTTAATTCCTCATCTATTTTGCTGATTATTAATTTATTTCTTTGTTTCTTTTTGGCTGAGGTGTATAGGACAAAACGCCAAAGTATGAAATATAATTTATAAAAGTTGCAGTATTTCTTTTAAGTAATCACTTTGATACACAATTGCAATTTTATAAAGTAATATTATATTCCAAGTTTAAGTTATGATAATCTTTTTGCTAGTATATATGATAGGATTTGCTCATTCTACAAGTTTGATAAGATTGATACTTCGTGTAATAGTGTTGCTAAAATGTCAAATAGGTATAATTTTCTATCAAAAAATAAATTTATTTAGCTGAAATGAGATCTTTTATAATATGTTATTGATATAAAGTGTAATTCCTAATTTTTTTTTATAATATTATGTTTAAAAAGATAAATTATGCATATTCAGATATTGAAAACAAACAATCTTAATCATTCAGTGTTCAGATCTAGAGACAACATCTTAATATTCAAATGTGTATTCCGATCCAGACTTCTTAATCTTAATGTATATTAATATTTAGATGTGTATTCAGATTCAGACGTCTTAAATTTAATGGAAACAAATGAGGCCTAACTTGACACGGCACTATTGCGTTGGGTCTTGTCCTTTTATTCTTTCGTTGGGATGACCGAGTGGACATTTCTTTTATTTGTCGTATAAACAAAGTATTGTAACTCAATGATGATATCCTGGAATCATAATGGAAGTGTCAATGGCTGCACATATCTACAGCCTTGATCATTTTCTTTTGCTAATGTCTTCTGATATAATCTACATTCATACAAACTTCCTTTTCTGCATGATACAGACGTTGCCAGTGGCATTTGTCAACAAACTGCATTCATGGACTATGAGCGCCTATCGGCTTTTGATGCTCTTGCTCTAACTAGTGAAAACAAATACATGCGATACGCGTGTTTGTTGCTGAGGTACAGGTTAATACTATCTCGTCTACACTGATACCAAGAAAATACAGTGGGAGTTGCATTGGATGACAACAGAAAGGAGGATGAAAAGAATTACAGTATCTTTTTCATATTAGTGACTTTGACATTTGAAATAAAATAGAAGGTGGCAAAGCACTAGCGAAAAGAGTAAGCTGGATGTCAAATACCCGTTAATATTTTTCTTTTCTGGGGGCATAGTAAACTTGCTTTGAATGAGCTAAACCATGCTTTTTAAAATTGTGGGTTTCAAAGTTGCAAAGAAATCTTGTGTGTGTATACAGATACTAGTGAATTTGTCCGTGCGTCACGCGGTTATAAAAATACACCATCTTATTAATTTAAAAATAATGAGAAAATATATGTTCTTGGTAGACATTAATTCAAACATTTAACTTAAAATTTAAGTCTGTTTCTACCAAAAAATGAAATTTGACTATGTAATGTGTCAAAAGTAGAACTGTTAAACTCAGACTTACTGAAATAATGAAGCAGAAAGAAACACACAGGAGGAAATTAAAAAGGAAATAAGAACCTACCCCTTGTTTGTTAACTTCAACACTTTCTTTATGTGAGTTTCCCTGAAACAAAAAGTAAGAAGATCAAAATTAAATACCGTACAACCCATAACCGCAATATGCAAAAATTGAAAAGATTAAACTTTCAAACATTACAATCCATTGAAAAACTGGGAACGATCAAAGTTTAAGGAAAAAAAAAAATTACGACTCCATAAGCATAAAAGTAAAAAAATTATAAGAAAACGGAACGATAATCACCTTCCAATTAAAAAAAAAATAAAAAAAATTCCAATTTACAAAACTAAAAGGTAAAAAGAATAAAGGTACATTTATAGATGTAGGCTGACACAGAGAGTGACACAGCAGTAAAATTATTGCTGCGAAACTGATAAAAATGCTTATTCTTGCATTTTAGTGATATGCAATTTTAATTGCGTCACTTATATCCGAAAATTTAATATAACCAAACCTTAAAAAGATTGGAAAACGATATGTATAAGAATAAGCAAGATCATGCATTTTAATATCTTCCTCTTTGTCATGCCCGGTAAAAATGTGAAAACAATGAATATAATTCTTATTACATAACAAACATACAAAGAAAAATAAAAAGAGAAGAATGCTTCTAACTCCTTATTATCAATTTCATCTGCCTTTTCTATCTTTTTCTAATCCTTGCCTATAACCAAATGAGATTAAATACCATAAGGCAGAAGCTCAAAAGAAAAACATGTCATGTAAAAGGAAAAACATAAAGCACTTGAGGAGATAATTACATTAGAGTTGGGAATAAGATAAGAAAAATAGTAATTATCAATTGTGAAGCCATAAATTGATATTCGGAAATAAGAACAAACTTTTCAAGCTTTTGTTTCTTCGATCGTGCTATAATGTAAAATCCATGTAAATTCTAATAATAAATAAATTAATGGAAGAAATTAAGAGAGGATGTTTATTTTATTTTAAGCAATATCGTAAGCTGAAAATAAAATTAAAAAGGCCCACAAATTGATAAAAAGGATAAATAACAATCCAAGCCAAAAAGAGGTCTGCACATACACATACTTTATGCGTAGCTTTATGTCCATTTATTTATTTTTTCCTTTTTTGGGCTTTTTAAATCATTTTTCTCAACTATTTTATTTTAAGAAGTCATCTCCATAACTCACACCATTTCATCTTCATAACTTCTACTCTTAATTAATTAGTAATATTCATAATTCTCAAGCCTTTCATGTTCATAATCCCCTAATTATATAATATATCATTTTTCTCAATTATTTTATTTTAGGAAGTCATCTCCATAACTCACTCCCCCCTCATTTTCATAACTTGTACTCTTAATTAATTAGCAATATTCATAATTCCCAAGTCTTTCATATTCATAACCCCTTAAGCAAATGTAAACTTTAAAGAATGCTATAATTATGAATTGAAGAGGAAAAGAACTATATTGTCAAAAGATAATGTAATCATATTCTTAAATAGAAAAAAAAAAAAAAAAAAAAGGGGAAGAAAAAAACTACAATCATTTTTAACTCTTTCATTCATGCCATTCAAGAAGCTAAAACGAATGTACTTTATCGGTGACCGTTTGGATGATCTCCCCAAGATTGCTAATCACCGTAATAGAACAATAGCTTGCAACAATTATAATTCAAAGTCTAAAAAATGAGCAACTTTACAATGAAACCCAAATAATATAAAGCACCATTACACACCACATAGGCATAGACACAGAGAATTCTACATATATTTGTTTACCCCAAATTACGGGTACAATTAGATTTGTAAGTGGTGAAATAGGATATGTGGATGAACTTTAATCTTTTTAGTTGGTACGAAACGTCTATGAATGTGTATATGATTATATTTATATATATATATGTGTATATAAATAATATATTAGTAGATAGTACGAGCGAAATATGCCTACACGATGAAGATGGATTAGACCAGTTGTTGATGAACAATATGAATCCGGACCAAAATACTTTGAAGAGAGCTTTTATATTTCAGATGGTTACAATGATATCTTATGAGAAAAAAGCTAACCTGAAAATGGGGAGGGTTGCCCTCTATTTATAGGTTTTCCTTATGGGCCTTAGTACAATACAAAAAGTCTTTATGAATAAACCCTAAAAAAGATAAGGCTGATCCGTACGGTCTGACACCCGTACGGTTGTCAGCGCAGATGGCGGAATGGTTTTATGATGCGCGGTAACCTCACAATAGGTTATCCGGACCAACGGACACATTCATCTGGGCGAACACAATCCGGACCAACGGACACATTCATCTGGGCGAAGACAATCCGGACCAACGGACACGCTCACCTGGTCTAAGATAATCCGGGCCAACGGACACGCTTATTTTGGTTCGGGCGAGCTGTGTCCGGTACAACATCCCCGATGTGGAGTAAAGATTGAACATGCTTGTACCCATTTGGACCTGTCTTTGGCTCCGGCCTCATCGATCATGCGTTGACCCAATTTTTACCGTATACAGATAGTCCCCACCCTTTCCGGATCAGAGTCTCACCGGAGGGACGGGAAGTGGAAGAGTCTCAAACTGGTGGTCTCATAAGTTCATTCTTATCTTCAAAATAGGCGGGAACCGTAACGTCACGTCCTTCTGACTTCGGCCACGTGTCAGATTCCGAGTGGCCAACCTCGGAAACCGCCTCAGCCCACGTCGCTTCAAGTCATGTCTCATTAATTCTCGAACACGTGTCGCCTCTTAATTGGTCGACTTTGGTAACCGCCTTGGTGAACCGTCTATATAAGAGTTACAGTTGAATTTTTACCTTTCACTTTTCACTTCTCTAAATTTTCGACTCCTTGGTTAAAATTCAACTTGCTTGTTCTTCGAATCTTCATCTTTTTTCTGAATCGTAACCTTCATATCTTCAACCCCAAATTTCTATCCTTCAAACCTTCAAGCTCATTCTTTCATCTTCGTCTTCAAATCTTCTTCAAACCTTCAAATCTTCATACCAACTTCTTTATAAATTCATAATTGACTAAAAATGTCAGCCAACACCGACTCTGCTTCCCAGGAAGTACCCTCAGTTTCATCTCCGGGTGCCGAGCCTATTTCTAAACCCAAAGGTAAAACTCTTGTGGAGCCAACCGCCATGGATATAATACCAGCCAAACCCAATTACAACCATGAATTTACTGTTGAGAAGGCAGTACAAATTGCGGATATGGGTTTTGACGTGACACGGTACCCTTCGTCAATTACAGAAGATCTTCTTTCTAGGGTTCGAGCCGACTGTAGATGGGACAAACGTCCGGTTTAAGTATTTGCCCCCGGCGCTGACGATTCTATCGCTGATTACAAGGAAGGGTTTCTGTATGTTTATACATACCCGTTCACACTCAAGCTCGAACCTCCAATCGATCCGGTTATTCTCAAAATGTGCGGGACCTACAATGTGTGCTTAGCCCAAATCGGGCCGATTATCTGGAGGATCGTGGCCTGCCTCTGTCTACTGGCAAATAATGCCAAAAAAGAGTTCACGCTGGCACACTTTATCTGGTTGTATTGTCCGAGGATTTTTCGGGGAGGCATGATAAAGGTCGCAAAACGAGGCCAAGACCGCGGATATCATTCCGGTTGAGTACATGCCCTTTTCAAAAAAATGGAATAATAGACGTAAGTTCCTCAAACGTGTTTCCTCTGTACGCGTTCAATCTTACCTCTTTTTTTTTTTTTTTTTTTTTTTTTTGACTTTGTTCAATATTTTAGCCGAGGCATGGATTCCTACCCCTGTCCGAAACTTCCCGAGTGGGTTGAGGTAATCATTAGCCAACACCCATGATGATCGGACATGGGCGGATCATCCGTGGCCGGTGGGTTGCACAGAACCACGGTAATCTCCCTCTTGATTCGGTACTCATCGCATCCTCCCATTTTGTTTTTTCTTTTTATAACTCTTTTGATATTCAGGCTTGCCCAAGGGATCTATGGAGCCATGAACCGCACCAACGGCTGAGCCTGCCACACCGGGTTCTGACTTTGATATGGCGGGATCATCCCGGCTTATTGCCGCAGCCGAAAAGAGGCAAAGAAAACCCTCGACCAAGGGCCCGAAGCAAAAGAAAAGGTCGAGGAGTGATGTTCGGACCTTGAGGGACGAAATCGAGCCCGACATTATTCTTCGATGAGTTGGTGCGGGTCCCTTCATCGCCTCTATTCCCGAGGAAGAAACTACTATTCAACCCTCGACTACAGGTGTGGAGGATGAAGTTCCTTTTCCACCGGCTTCCGAGTATGTTCAAGCCGCGATTCCTCTAAGGTCAATTGAATTTATTGACATTTCAGGTGATGTTTCACCCGAGGCGGCGCCTTTGGTGAAGAAGCCTAGAAGGTCCAGAACAACCTTGGAAATCGAGTCTTCCCAAAGGGTTGAAACGATCCCAGAAGTTGGATTTACCATGTCACGACCCAATTGGAGGGCCATGACAGGTACCTGGTGCTAGCCCACCCAGGCACCTCTTATCGTACGTTCACATTTACATCTAGGTGAGCCACATAGCTTAATCATACTTTCTATCCATCATTAATGCTAATCTCATTGGGCAACAATACATTTATATCATCATCAACACAATGCCCATATCCACGTACACTAGCCGACGAGGCTATCAAGATAATATACAAAATATAAGCCGACAAGGCTAAAGACATCTAATCATACATAACTGTCTACGAGCCTCTAAGAAGGGTAGGTAACATCATATAGGCGGGACAGGAGCCCGCCGTGCCCATGTATGTACACAAAAGAATAATACCAAAAGCTGTAGCTCCAGATGAAATAGAGCTCCTCTATGTAGTCCCTGAATAAGAAAGCTATGGATTAAGCCTATCTCCCTGGCTACCTGCGGGCATGACGCAGCGTCCACAAACAAAAGGACGTCAGTACAAATAATGTACTGAGTATGTAAAGCATAATTAACATCATAATAGAGCATAAGAGACAAAGATGAGAAACAACATAAGATGGGAGAATCGGGAGATAGTAGAGCCGTCATCACAATTACTTACTTGTCTTTCATAGGGACCTTCCATTTCTAATGCGTGCCCGTGTACATTCATACAAACATATACATATATCTATATCCGTATCCATATTCGTATCCGTATCCATATACATATTCATATCCATAGCATACCTGACCATGAAGGTTCAGTGGTTTCACATACTCGGCCATGATAAGGCTTGGTGATTATACATACCTGGCTCTACCAAGGCTCAGTGTTCTCCGTACCCAACTGCAGTGGTGTGCGCGCAATAGGTGTCATACCCGGCCATATAAGCTCGGTGTTACGTAATAGTCATACATATTTAGTCACGTATACCTAAGAGCCCATAAGTATCGTCAACATCATTACTATCATCGTTTCATTACATCTATCCTTAGAGGATCAACCATCATATAAGGAAAGTAGTAGAATCGTAAAAGTATCAAGAATCATGAGCTTTAGTAGCTTTAGAGATAGAATCATTTGGAGGAGATTATAGAACTCATGAAAGGATATATAGCCAAGGAACCATGCCTTATTGAAAGAAGGGTCAGCCTTACATACCTCTTTGACTTCTTAATTATCTAGCGTTCACCGTTGAAGCTCGAATAATCGACATTTAGAAGAATTCATACCGTGGTTAAACCTTAATGATACTATTAAACTCAAACTAGGATCATTCATGGTCTAATGAAAATTGGGCAGCATTTCCCCCTATTTCGTCAAATTCCACCATTTTACAAAACAACTCCCAACAACCACAATAACATTCATAATACACTCATAACATCATAATCAAGTAATCACACTACATTAGCCTTCAACAATTCATCCTTATGTTCAACTCATGCCAACAACTTCACACCCATCTAGCACATTTTCATATAATAATTCTTCATCACCATTATTACCTCCCATAACATGATTATATCCGTATCATACTAAGAATCATGTCTCATTTTAGTTTACTACTCATAAACATCACAAAAGCTACATTTAGACTTCATTTTCTACTTTCTTCTTCTACCCAAGTTTTGCTACAACCAAACATTCTCATTAACATGAAATAAGTTTGGAAACTAACCTTTTAATCCCATAGAAACAAGCTTTGGAGCAGCTATCAACTTGTGCCAAAAACCCTAGCTACAATGCCCAAGTTTTCTTGAAATCCACCAACCCTAGAAAGCCTTCTAACACATGAACACTTGATTCTTGCTATTTAATCTTTATAATCTCTTGGGTTTGAGTAAAATATGTTTGGAGAAGGTTTTAGAGCTTTGGAGAGTTTGGATGAAATGTGGGAAATGAAAATGAGTAAGGGTCGTTCCTTTTAAAATAAAAATACGACCCGACCCGATTATACGACCTATTATACGGTCAGACAATTTATACGGTCCGTATAATTGGACCGTATAATCATACCAGGGATCACCCTTCTCTGGACAAAACCTACGGACTATTATGCAGGCCGTATAATTTATACGGTCCGTACATATGGCCGTATAACTGGAAAATTTTGATTTTTGTTCTCGTCGACTCGTTTGACTTCCAATCCTCGTGGAACCTTCTTGACACTTATATAACACTTCATTAACCATACAATAGGCCCTATAGAAGCCCTTGAAGATATTACTAAATAAACATTAACTCAATTGTAGCGAAAACCTTTCAGAACACGACTTACATTTCACTTCCTTCAACATACTAAACTTCACATATTCGTATAACTTCGAAATATTATGGTATGAACCTTAAGCTATCTAATACTTCCCGTAATCTCATAAGGATTTCATAATCACCTTAAGCTCACCTTAGCCTATCCACAAGGCAACACATACGGAATTTCTGAGGTGTAACATACCACGGCAACCGACCCGTCATCTAGTGCTGAACCAGCCACTGCGACTAAGGTACCTCAACCGCCGACTACCGCGTGTGAGTCAACGCTTTCCTCCTCCGCTTCCTTCATCGGGGTCGTGATAACCTTGATCATATGTTTGCCGATACTCCTCCTGCCACAACCGAAGCCTCGGATTTTGGTCATCTTTATATTTCACGAGCTACGAGGGTTGCCAATCGATCCACTGAAACAGGCGCGCTGTCAAAACTTGTTGACATTTTCCCAGCCTCGAGCGTAGAACCGAAAAGGACTAGGTCGGCTGTGCAGCTTTTTATCTAGTCCCGTAGGGGTTGCAAGTTACCTAAGACCTCTTATTTCAGATTCAAACAAGGAAAAGATGGAGGGACTCCCATGCCAATGCCTTATAAACAGGGCATGCATGCGGGTAATTGGGTAAGTGTTCTTATGCATTTCTACAGCATTGATGTGCGATTCTCCGTTTTCGCTAATCAATTTTATAACTTCACTCCTTCTTCTTTTGCAGAGTGTTATACTTGTAAATGAAGGCTTCATCCGAGCCCAACGTGAAGTAGAGGACTTGAGGGGTCAGCTCGATGCTTAGAGCCGGGAACCGAAAGTTTAGCGACTTTTTGCGGGCAGAAAAGGAGGACACCGAGCCGGCGCTCCTTCCTCCGAACCTTCAATCCGAGTTTTGGGAGGCGGCTAAAGCCGATAACCTTCGTTTTAAAGGTCGAACTTGATGATGCGGTTGAAAAGAACCAAGCCCCCGGAACAGGATAACATAAACCTTGGCAAAGATAATTCTAATTTTGCTACGAGGCTCGGCGAATTTAAGGCTACTATTGCCAAGCTTCAAGGTGAGCTTAACTCGGTAAAGGCCGATGCCGAAAAGGCGGCAAAAAAAATTCACCAGCTCGAAACCGAGGAAGCCGCCGAGAGAGAGAAGCTGAGGGTATTAGAAGAGAACTACGAGACTTGGGCTCGAGCCGTTGATGAACTTAAAGGAAAGCTCGAGGAGGCTACTGTGGCTAATGATCTTCTTCAGACCAAGCTAGAATCCGTCAACCAGGTTC